>NC_141825.1:16247606-16477606 GCF_982586985.1 Callionymus lyra | reverse complement strand
AGTGTGAGTGTCTGGACTGCGTTCGGGGCGACTTGGGGAAAAGGACCTGTCAACGTCCAATTGGGACGTCTTTATTTGACACCAGTGCTTTTTTTTTTGTTCGGCTTCTTGAGCCGGTCCGGCCCCGCCGGTGTCCCTTTCACCCCTGACAGCAGCTGGGCACTGACCCCGGCGCTCCGGCCCTCAAAGCTCAGCTCTTTTCAGCGGCGCACACTGGGAACCTCCCAGCTTCCCTCCTACCGGCGCTTTTCAGCGGCGGAGATAACTTTATTCATCTTGTGCATCATTGTATCCAGTTGAATGCCAGAAAGCTCGGCGGACACTCGAGTGAATCCGACTAACGTGCGTGTTTTTCGGTGGCGGCGGCGAAGGGGAGGCGATACGTCTTCATTTCAATCTGACGGAAGGATGAAAAAATAAACTGTATCGCAGCAATAAAGCGTCAAGATCAGATGAAAATATGATTGCGTGACTCGACTGACCAGGAAAGGCTCGAACAAACAAGTCTTTCTTGCCCCGGTTGTTGGCCGGTCTGCAGCTGGCGAGGACAGTTAAGCTTATTTTCACCTGCCTAACACCAAAAACACAGCTCAGACCACCCTGCTCTTCTCTCATCATTCATATTCAAGCCAGGGCCTCTTGACAAGTCTGCTGATCTCACTCAATGTTTTGTGATCTGGACAATACGTTTTTTCACCGCGTCGCCAAAAAAATGCTGAGGCCATCACACTTTTGGAGTTCCAGTCGTGAGAGACTGGACTGAAGACGAAGCTCAGTTCGTCCTCTTAAAGTCCCCGCAGGAGGAATAAAACAACAACAAGGAAAGAAAAAACATATAAGAAAACATACTAATGAACAGTGACATTAGGTATTAACTAGCTAAGACATAATTAGGTCATATTTTCAAGAATATAAGGATTAAAAAAAGATTTCAATTAATGTTAAATATCCAAATACAGATCCTTGGAGAACACCATATTTCAAATATAGGTTAAAATAAAGCTGGTTCGATTATGATAAATGTTTTAACATTATTTCGTCAAGAAAAATACAACCTTCCATGGACTGTTAATTTAACAATAACTAATGTGTTGTTCTCAGTATTATCTTGATCTTTAAAGTATGTACTTTTTTGAGTATTGTTTTGATTGTCTAAGCGCTTTGTGACCCTGGTCTCGAAAAGCGCTATATAAATAAATATTACTTACTTACTTACTTACTTACTTAATAAAGTATATTTAATCTACAGAAATTTAATTAATTAATACTAGAATGTAAATAAAATGATCATGGCTGATGTTGTAAATGAATAGAAACAGGATTAAATGCCCTCTCAAAAGAGTTTAAGAGGCTGATCGAGTATTGCAATATTAAATATCTCATAACATTAGGAATTTATTCAGTGCAACATAAACAATAAACATAAACCTAAAAAATAACATCTTTAAAATAAGTTTAACTATTTACAGAGTGCATGTCGTAAATTAAAACGTTCAAAAAATAATGAGAAAAGGAGAATTAAGAGAAAAAGTACATATTTCTCAAAAACAAAGTCAATTATATTGTTTTGTGTTTTTTGAGTATGAAATATAGTATTAAACGATTCCAAGGTATTTAGTTCCATGCGTGTATAATGCTTTGTTTAAGTATTTACAGACATAGAACCCTGGGTGATGTCAGGTCTCATTTTATTAGATTTAAAAGTTAAAAAAACACCTAACATGTATTTAGCCTGAAGTAAAACTCTTTAGTGAGATACTTTATTGAATAATTTATGTAACCAACTGCTGAATTTTCGATGTCCAAGAACAGTGCTTTGAGACACACCTAATTACTACTTTGCAAAATAAAAAACCTCAAATTACATTTTAAAAATATACAATAATATTATTGTATTGAGAATAACAAGGTTAATAGTGAAATGAATCTTCATTTTATAATATGACAATAATAATAGCAATATCAAAAATATACTCTTAAAGTGATCATGTTTAATAACACATGTTTATGTGGATGTTCCTATGAATGAAGAAGCCAAAATAAAAAATGGATTTAAGGTTTCATTAAAAGAGCAGATTCATTTAATTCAACGTTTACTTGCCACTCTTGGATCTCATCTTGCACATTAAGACAACTTAATATAATAATACAACACAACATTGTAACTTAAGGGTTTTCATATGAAACTTATGAAGCCCAAGAACATTACCTTGCTGAACACCAGTCATTTATTTCTATATGTTTGTTTTCCCAAACCAAAATTCAAATCGGCCTTTTCCACAAGTGCAACCTTAATCGATTTGGAATGGTCCCAACTGCCCCGCCCACTTTTCTTTTCCAGTCTGTTGCGCGATACGTCATAAACTTAAGCGAAGGCAAGACAAACGTACTCGGAATATCCTCGGATCAACAACAAGCACAATGGAATTTTACAATATATTAAGATTTTATATCTGTTAATTCGCAATACAATTAAAGAAATAAATATATTTATGTAGTTTTAATTAAATAAATACACAAATATTTGTGATCATTATTTGAGGTACTGAGAAATAGGTGGTAATGTGTGCTGTAGCTGTTGCTAATAATTGTCTTCGGGGACTCTTTGGGGATTTCGATATCTAAAAGAGGGAGGTTTATACATTAGCGCTGTAGTTGCAAAACACTGTTGATATTCAAATGATTATTGTGCAAAATCTGGGATAAGCTTCTGTGTGAGAGCTCTTCTAAGTGCCTACAACTATTGCTAATTCCCCTCACCATTGTGGCCCGAACAAAGGCCCTAATCCCATTTCACTTTTGCAGGAGGCTCAGGCTATTTTCCCTCTCGTAAACCAACAACACTCCCCCTAGCCTGAGCTGAGAGGCTCGGAGAAAGGGGCCAGTGTGTGTATACTTCAAGGCTTTTTTTGTCCAAGTTGGCCGGTGCTCTGCATAAACTTTTAAGTGGTCCCAGTAGGCCTCGCCGACTCTTTGCCAGAAAAAATAAGCTACCGCAAACCCCTAAAAAAAAAAAAAGGGAAACCAAACACTCTCTTAACCTGCTCAAAAGAAAAATATACCTTCGTCTTTTATTACCGCTGTCGGCTGTGGACCGCGAAGAGTTAATAACTTTTCATGCTCCGGTATTATTCCTCCGCGTCTCCTCCTGCAAGTCCTTTATTCCTACACAGCAGTCCACTATCAAAGCAGTGAGGACGTTATTCATTTTCTTTTCTTTGAAGTCCCGGCGCGTGAAAATAAAACCACTTCACTGACTTTGACATAATATTCCTCCTTTGTTATTTCATCCCCACAGTTGTTCATTTTTAATGAAAACAAGTGACAGTTTGGGTGCGAACAATTTACAGAGGATTTAATGGCAGGAGTCGTCAGTGGGTTTGGACTCACTTCTCCTCCCTGGATGTTGAGTCCGGTTTAAAAAGACGTCTTGAAATGAAGGCTATCAACATCACATGTTTGATGTACGTGATTTTGTAGTATTTCAGTATTTTGGCATTGATGTGTTACATGAGGAAACCAGGTTAGAGAAGAAGAAGAAGTCGACGAATCAAGAGGTTGACTCGAAGGGAAATAACCAAAAATACTATGTATTTAATACAAATTGGGAACTAAAACATCCACAAAAAAGAAAATTCAATTTATATGAAGCAGGATTTTAAAGTGACAACATGTTCAGACAAACTGATTCTTGATACGGTTACTTTCAACAAAACAAAGTTTTATTGTTCAAATATTTTACATATTTTTTCTTAGTTTATCAAATTCTGTTGCATGAAGCAGAAGGAAAATGTTTGTTGTTAAATAATAATTATATTTGTTACATATATTAAAGTATATATATATATATATATATATATATATATATATATATATATATATATATATATATATATACATCAACATGTACTTGGGTGTTTGAGAACAGAAAATAAAATTTGGGATTGAGTTAATTCTAAGAACCTTGGCGTAGACCAGGAGTTTCCAAAGATTTTTCGAGGGGGGGGGCACATTTAAAGAATTGAAAAAACAAGCGAGGGCCAAACGCTGAAATGAGCATCTGAAATATTCAATAAAACCGGAAAAATATGTTTTGTAGTTAGGAATTGGCATTTATCAACTTTTCTGTTGTGTTTGTCATCAAAAGCTTGTGTGATGTTAAGAGTTTTTTTTTATTTTATTCAATAAGTATTTATTTTAACATGGTTTAACCCGGGAGGGGACGTACTTTGGACGGAGGAGACAAACGTATCATGATTCATTTGCTGTTCGCAAACTCAATCAAAAAGAGAAAAATATTGGTTTTATTTTAAACCCAAGAATTCAAAGATGGTTAATTCTTGCAGTGCATCATGGGATTCCTACAACGAACGGAGGAAGAATCTTTCGATAATAGACGTGTAAAAATTCAACTCAAGTTCCTTTTATTGTGTATGCATTTCCTTTAGGTACTCTGGTTTCCTCCCTCACTCTAGAAACAGACACTTGTCTCAAGTAGCTCCGATGGACTTTGCAACCCCATTAATAAAATAAAAGGTAGAAAATGAATAAAAATATCTGAAGTGATTAAAACGCATGACACATTTCTCACTTGTGAGATTATGTTGGTCCAACATTTGCTCTATAATCCCGTCAAAAAAAAGGGATTTCTCAGTGGACGAGAAGGAGTTGGTGGATGATGTCTTAATTCAGCGGCGGTGTCGTGAGGAGCAGCATGTGGCCTGTGTTGGCTTCTGTAAGCCGGGAAGCTTCGCTCAAATCAACTTGACGTTCTCACCGAAATACTGCGCTTTAATCTTAATCATGCCGACACCCGTGAAGGGCTAACAAACCACAACTTTGTCACTTTACACAAGACGCTGTAAAGGATTCCTAAATCGCATGTAGCGCTCTTCTTCCGACAGATTTGCACGGGTTGACTCTTGCGTTGGCGCCGCACATACGCCACAATACGACCGACATCGCTCCCAGTTTACACGATTTTCTTTCTCAGGAAATTTAGAGTTGAGTCGCAACTTGGTGTGTAAGAGAATAAACAAGATTGAATAGAAAATAAGATGTTGATTAAAATAAGAGTTTTTTTTAACTGAGAATAATCAATAAAATCCAAGCCCGGGTGGAGAAGTTTGGTGACAAGGTTAGGCCTGATGTGGAGAAGAGAATCAGTTTTGGATATTTAGAGATAGAAAAATGTAAAAATGTGACTGGAGACTGTTGCACATTTTTTCATAAAACATCCCAGATTAAATTACATGGTTGTATTAAACAGCTCTTTAATTGGCACTAATAGTTGAAACTACTTGTATGAAATATAAACTGTAATATATATATTTTTTGTCTTACTTTACTGTTCATTTGACTGGATCCCAGCTACTTAGGGCAAGATGCAGGGGACATCTTGATTTCTTACAATCATATGGATCATTTATAGCATGGAGATTCTCATTGAAACGAGTGAAATGTTGTATTAATTTGGATTTGGATTAAAAAATAAAATAAACTAACTACTCAGCACAAAAATACAAACTTAAACAGTGGTTTATGTGCATCATAAATATACTTAGTTATTGGTTTCGAGCAATTGCAGACCACTTGAAATTATTTGTCTTAGTATTTCTGTTGTTTGTTGCAAAATCCTTTGTGTTGATTTACACTCAGAATAGAGCACTGGATTTCTTTCTCTATTTCTTTTATTCTTTGTTGAGAAATCCACCCAAACTTTAAATATATTATTTTATATTAGTATTTTATATAAAAAAAACGAGTTTATTTCATTTCATTTTCATTTATTTGTTAGCATCTGCTAGCATTAGCATAGTCTTCCCTCTGTTGCTAAAAGACTAAAAGTGGTGATTATAATTGTTCAATTGTGTAAAGATGCAAGAAACACATTAAAAATCAATGTATATCAAAGATTACGATAATGCTTTTAGAAAATCCAAACTATAATCCAAACATCGCGCTGATCATGTTTGCAAAACTGACCTGGTTCCTCTGAAGTCAGTTCTTTCTCTTCTGGACGAAACATTGCTGTGATGTCCACTGGGACGCCTGAAAGTAAGTGTAGCCTTTCATATTAAATCCACCTGGAACGTGATCCGTTAAAATGGTTTGACTCGTCCTGCTATAGAAGAAATGTAGTTACGATCGACCGGTAAAAATGACATCAGGTCTGATCACCTAAAGTCATCTAATTTCTTCAATTTATTGATTTTTCTAATGAGAAAGTCACTAGATATGAAGTATCAAACAACCACTGACAACTAATTCATTTTATCTAACGCTGATGTGAAGTTTATTCAAACAATTACATATATAGTTTATTCAGTGTTGGGTAAAGGTTTTAAACAACATTCTCAAGATACACCTCCTTTTTATCCCTGGACTTAATCGATTATGTCCAACAACTTGGAGGTTCAGGATAAGAAGCATTAAATACTACGAGGCAAAAACATCAACTGAATATCCGACCATTATTCAAGACCAGAAATCACAGCTGCATGTATCCTACGGATAAAACCCCCTCAACATGTCATTAAAATAATTTAATACAATTAGTATTACAATCAAAAGAAAAAATCAAGCTTTGATTGTGAAAAATGACAGTAAAACACCAAAGATCATTGTTTTCTAGAGGATTGTTGGAGAACTTATAATACCTTATAATACGAGTGAAGGAATTCAGTCAACTATGAATGTTTAAGGTAAAAACAGTCAAGATGTTTTGGATGTTTTGCTTTAATCCATAAATCAAACATTTTATTGACCTTTTTTAATAATGTGAGTAGCTTGACGTCCTGAAGGTTTTGTAATATTTTTCCCACTTGTGTCAATAACTAATAATATGAATCTTAAACAAATGTTTTTCTTCACAAACTTATCCCGAAAAAAAAGCTTCTACAACTAGTAATACGAGGCTTGTAAGAAAGTATCATGTATGTACTGAGTAAGACCTTCGGATACGTAAAAGTGTCAATAACTGTTATTAGACTTATATAAAATCCTAGATTAAAACAATCAAATTACATTAATTGTAAATTGAAAAAAAAAAAAGTATATTTACCTTTATATATGTTTTCCTTTTTGACCTTTTTGTTTTGAATTGTTTCCATTTATTTCAATAAATGACATCATACAATTAAATAAACGTTTCCTTTGAACTGAATATGTGGTAATTATTGTAATAGATTTATAATAAATTGAATGGAAAAAAATACACACTTTATCAATCTTTAATATTCCAACAACAGATTTCCTTATTTTGTTAGATACAAGGAAAGAAAGTTCCACTTTATTTACGTGTATTTATGATCAGTACTTACAATCAGAATTCATGTCAAACTTACTTTTAAAAAGAAATTGATGTTAAACATAAATTCAACCACAAATATTTTATCTACATTAACAGTAACATAACTCTCATAGCTATTACTTTTGTTAATAAATATATATCTTTTTTAATATAGTTTCCATGGAAAAATATATTTATCAGATCATTAAATGACGTATCATGGATCACCTACTGTCAACGAATTGTCTTAAGAATCGTATAGTACAGAATTTATGAATAAATCTCAAATACATTTTCCATTGAAGAACATATTTAATTATATATTTCATCAACAAATGCAGGAAAAACGAGACATAAAGGTTGTTTTAAAAAAAACATTTTATTGAAGAGAAATGGAAAAGTTATGGTATAAACTGGTTTAAAAAATTCTCATGTAAAGAGAAAAACAATTGTCTTCTTTAATAACACGATGCTACTCTACTGTGCGTTTATTCCAGGTGAGCTCTTTGTTTGGGAATTGTAGTCCAGATCCCATTAGGGATTAAGGCAGAAGCCAAAGCGATAACATCTTAATCTTTCAAAGTATTCCATCAGTTCCATATATTTGGTTGAACTTATGCAACAAAAGAACTACTTAGCCCCGGCAGAGGGTTGGTCTTATTAGGGTGCCGGCTGGAGTGATAAGGTGAAACGCGGAGGTGTTCATTAAATCAAATCTCTTATCACTTGTGTAGGAATTAAGAGCGAGTTTGTTAAAGAACATTTTCACCTCAGAGTTTAATTAATATTAAAGAAGTGGCAAAACAATGGCGGCGCCGCATTTGAAATCTTAACCCCGGTGCCCTCATTTGGAGAGCCGTGCATATCTCCACGCAGCACCGGTCTAATCTACCACGCCTCGGCGCCACCAGGTGAACGGTGGCGTTAATTCTTGATTGGCGGCGGGCATGTGTGGAGAGCAGCGGAGACAGGTAGAGCGTGGCCAGGGGAGTCGGCGCCTGACCTGACAGGGATTGGCAGGCGGGGTGTTAATTGGATCGGTGCGCCCGGCTCGCCCAAGATGTTGTACCGAGTTCCTGACTCCCAAGATGCCTTGCTCTTCTTAGACATGCTCGGAATATGGCGGGGGAAATTATTTGTTTCCTCTTCTGCCATCTCTACGGAGGATGAGAAATAGGTTGTTTTTTTTTCCTGTTTTGGGTCAATTTAGGTTGTGATGAAAAAATGTGTCGCTTCAAAAACGTTTTCAAGATCAAATATTATAGCCACGCTAACGCTGAAATCAATTGTTTAGTCATTATTTTATTAAATATATTTTTGTTTTTGTGTGAGTTAATATACAAAATAGTATCTTTTATTGAATTAAAAAATATAGTCAAATAAAGCTATTGATATATTATAATTGTTATTTATCATACACATTTTTAAAAAACAAATTACCTAAAGAATTCAAGTAAAAAAAAATGTTCTCGACTCACTGTTTTTTTTCCAGATTTAGATGTTTACATTTGTCTAAAAGGTAAGTCCTTTTTTTTTCTTTCGCAAAATGTAAAATTGACTCCCTCTAAATAAGAAAACTCTTTGGTCCTTTAAAAAACATGGAATAGTATCTGTGTATCAGCCTCTCAGAAATAGGGTTGCAGGTTTGATTCCAGTCTAGATATCAATTCATGCTAATGTTGAAAAAAACATGTTATGTGACATAAATTTGAATGTTTTTTACGTGTAATTTTATGATGAGAATTTATTTTATGTTATCTCTAGCATCTTTTTTTTTAGCTAATGCTACATTTTGATAGTTTAGTTTAAAAAAAAGACTCATTTAGTAAAGTTATGGTTCAATAAAACATTTGTTATTATTACTTAATTTCTATTAACAATGAATATAAACTAAAAAATAAAGATTCTAAAACTTCACAAGATTAGCTTGCAAGTTAGCTTAAAGTAGTCCACTGCCAGCTACGTTAAAGTAGAATATTTATTGCTTTTCTAAATATCAATATTTCCATCACATTTTCTCTCAACTTTCCAAGTAAGTAATAAATATTGTAGCTTTAAAGAAGCTAATTAACCGGTCGGGTCAGAGCACCTCACTTTATTTTATTTTCAGATTTAGCATCACTTCATTATAGTATTTACACCCAAATATATTTGTTTTCATTTATGTAAGATGGATTGTTTTCATCCCAGCCGTCGCCTCGCGATCAAACATAATTTACTTTTGATTTCCATTATAAATGATGAACCTTTTACCTCCAGACGAGGATAACGTCATCCTAGCATCGAAGAGGAAACGCTGAGAAGCTAAAGGTTAGCATGAGGGGGAGAGAGATCCCGGGCTTCATTTCTATCAAGTGTTTAATAATAGATTCATCACAACATGAAGTTGGTTAAACTATTCACTTATCAAAGGAAATGACAGAATCTCTTCTGCTAATAAACATCAGTTTCAGATTTTTTTCTTGTTTCTCAAACCAAAATAATTACTTTGAGGTCTTTAATTGAACACCCAAGTGTCAAACTCAATCAACAAAAACACAATTGGAATTTAAATAAAGAAACATTTTAACAATAAATAAAATACGTCTGCTTTTATTTTCAGATGATGTCTCGCTTTCCTCAGAGGCATCATTTTAAAAATAAATCTTTAACCACCACCGTATCTTCACTTCCCTACTTTTAAAGAGAGTTTTTGGATCTCATAGAGTTGGGATTCATTACATGAGTTCTGAAGAGTCAATGGTTGGTCAACAAATGCTTCAAGAGTAAACAGGGAGGGAGTGTGAGAGAAAACAAGGGATGAAAGAGAAAGAGAAGGAAGATGATTGAGTCAAGATAAAGCAGAGGTCTTGTTGATGTTGAAAGAAAAAGATACTTCCTGTTAAAAAAAGTACATTATTCAAGTATTTTTGTACCATTGTCGGAGACAAGTATTCAGCCTCTAGCACACCTATAATTCCCTAGTACGATCGCATCCCAGTTGCTCAGGGTGAGAGGCGGAGGACACCCTGAACAAGTAACCAGTCATACCTCAGTTTGCAGTGAATCCAATGAATATAAATATATAAGCAGAGGTGACGAAGCCTAAACAACCTTCGCTCTGAATGAAGTTGTTTAGAAACGTAAACAGTGGAAACTTAAGCACTAGTTCTTGTTTTAAATTAAAATAAACAAACTAAATGTTGTTTATTTGTGATATTGGGCTCAACAGATTACAATGCGTATTGCGTCACTTCGTACTACTACGGTTAAACGGTGCGTTGCTAAATTATGATACACAGTTTTGTATCGTACTAACATCTCTGAATATTGTGTACAGATCTGTACCACCATTAAATCAGTTTCGAGGTCAGTAAGTACATCTCGAATTAATAAATATGGACGATACGGCCAACTGTCAATTTTTGGTTGAATTAAAAAAAAATTCTGATATTAGAAATCATATTAGAATAAGATTTTTATGAACGTAACTCGACTGGTCCTGGTGGTAGAAAATATACCTAAAGTGTCACTTACTTGCGAAAACAGAAGCAGAAGTTTCCTCCTGAATGATTGAATCTTCATTTTAAGTAAGTAATGAAACTTTAGCGAATGTTTGTAAACTGTTTAATATAGCTGTTTGCAAAAGTTGTATATGATCTTTAGATTTTACTTGTGTTTTTCCTTTTTTAACATGACATAGCTCAACAGCTCAAAAAAACTAAAGGACACTGAGTCTGATTCCGGTTGTTTTAAACGGTGGATTGAAAGAAAATAAACAGCTATATGAAGCTAAATAAAAAACAGAAAGACTCAGCAGAAACATCGTATTGTTCTGTGTACAGTGCGTGTATTTAAATATGAATACCGTCTAATACAGCAACAGAGTATACACCACCAACAATTTCACCTCGGCCATTGTGTTCCGCACAGATCGGCCTTTTCCATTGTCCAAGATGCTGCATCTTATTTTTTTTAATAAGCGGAGGGATTAAATGAAACAGCATGTGGAGTCCAAATGAAACCGGGATTTTTTTTTTTTTTTGGATGCATTCAGAGGAAATGTGTTTGGAAAAGATAATTCCACCCAATGGAGGTGTTTGAAAAAAAAAAAAACTGAAAAAAAAGTTGGCTGATGCCTCCACCACTGTTTGGATTATATTTCCCTTCTCAGCTGGAGGATAAAGAAGTAAATGACGTTGAAGTTTTCAAACGTCAGCTGTACACACACACACACACACACACATGTTTATATATTTTAAATCTAACGACACATTTAGATGGAGAGGATAACGTCCTTGATTTCCCGGCGGCGGAGGCTGGCGCGAGCTGTCAGATTCCAGTGTGATATCTTTATTAAGCAAAATAGGAAAATCTATTGTTCGCGGGGGTGTGAGAGGTTCTCTCTAAGCCACAGCCTTCGAAACGCGACGAAGAATGTGTTGGGTCAGCTCGAACATTGCGGGAGGATTTTGGGGACGACTCACCCTTTGTGACACATGCAGCACAGACATAATGAATTATATTATAATTACAAAGCACAGTCTGTAGAAGTGGACAATATAGATATTTGGCCAGGGGGCGGAGTGTGCTGTTCCATAGAGACCCGGCCACTCCAGACCGCATTTCTATTCAGATCAATTTAACGCAGACAAATCTCAATATGAATGAATGGGGGCTTTGTTCCCCAAAATAAAAACATTTGAACAAGGACGCCTCGTCCCATACGTGGGGGAGACGAGTAATTTTACACGTCTCGTGCTGACGAGGAATTGACAGATTTTGTCCCGTCCAAACATATTTAGGGAAATGCTGCGGTTGTCAATCAAAATGGAAGTGTGAGGCGTTACGAGTAAAACATTTTTATACATTTATTTAAATTCAAGGGTTACAGCCGTCAAACATTATAAATCCAATAACCAGCTTAAATCAAACGACATAACATGTGATTAATATTATAAAAACATGATAATCATTATAAAGAGTTATTATTAGTTTAGGATTCACATCATATCATCTTGTTCTCTTTAAATCGCAAGTTTCGCAGCTAGAGATGAAGTTTAAAGGCCCAAGGGTCGCACCTTGCAGAACACCAACCGCTTTTACGCTACCTAAATTCAAACAGCTCGTTATTTCAATTTTTGCATTAAGAAATTAGGGACTTTTTAGTTGACATTACTTTTTTATCATACTTAATGTTTATGCGTACGTTTATGGACCTGAAATGTTCCTCTAAAATCTCACCAATGTGCATTTAAACTGCTTTAGTAGTCTTTATAATCATGAGCGTTAGCGCTAGTTCCTCAAATTGATAAAAGACGTTAATGATGCGTTAATAAATGAAAATTATCATGATTTTAGCTGTACATCTAATTTGTTTTGTTTTTTTTTGGAACATTAGCTTCATAAAATTAAATGAATAAACCTACAACCAATTAAACTTTTGCAGTGCAGTATGAGATTTCTTTTGGTCGGAATAATCAACCAAATTTTAATGGTAATAACAACAGCAAACAGAAAACGAAAATAAGGAAAAATGGCTCAAATGTAGAACCCTGTGGTACACCAGACATAAACTTTTGTTTTTCTGAGGTTTCACAAACATTTTTTAGGAGATGAAATAAAATCATATCACGTAAAGCTAATTTTAAGGTAAAAAAGCGACCCATCAAATTCATATAATGCATATGCAGTCTGCATAAGTAAACTTTCTGTCTCAGGTTTATATTTCTGTCTGATTTTGTTACCAGAACTCTAACTGTCCTGCAACAGTATTTACTTCTAGTATTGAAAAATAACATCATACTATGTTTAAATATAGAATAAATGTAATAAGCATAAATAAATGCATGTACTGGCTCAACTATGAGGAATAGAATCCGACAGTGTTTAATTCAAACGTTGAAATATGTGGAATGTGAGCCGTGAGGGCGGAAGTGCTGCATATTGTGGAGCGAGTGGAGGAAGAAGAGGCAGCCGAGGCAGAGGGGAGGGAAGCTGGCAGTGACTGAGAAGATGAGGATTTGACGGCAAGGTGACAAAGAGTTCAAACAAAATGAGGCTTGTAGATTAGCAGCACTCCCCTCAGTGACAGGTGTCATCTCTTGGGGCAGTCTGTCACTCTGCCTGCTGCCACTCTTGATATAAAATGAGGCAAGAGACGAGGAAATGGCAGCGACACTTCCACCTCGCGAGGCACGGCCTCCACTGCTGCGCTCCAACCCCAGCAGCAGAGGACCAGAGTCAGGGAAAATAAGAGACTTCACATGACTTATTTATTATTGGCTGTTTCCGATGTTCTCCAGCTTTATTATACGTCAATGTAAAGCCAAATAAAACTTATAACAACAGCCAATGCAATGCATAAAGCAGCTGAAGTTGTTTTAATACGTACTTTAATTCAATTAATGTTGAATGTTTAATTGTATCGTGCTTCATCACGATACATTTGTACATTTTCTTCTTGAAAAAAAAAGAAAATGAGCAAATAAAAATATTTAACGTATTTTACTACTATTAGTTGTTGGATTCGTACAATATATGTGTATAATTGATCAATTATCATTATTATTTTTGGGATTTACATTAGAAACTCACATCAGAACAATGTGTACCAATGGTTTAAAATATATATATTCAATTATATACATTTATTAATTTTTTAATTGACTTAAATTGTTTTATCTTGTGATTTTTTTTTTTTTAAATGAGTAAAAGAGTTTGCTGTAGAAGTTTATATAATGTATTTACCTGATCATTTAAGATAAGTTAACTTTATTAATGTTATTAAACAAAATATTTATACGGCATAATTATGAACTTTTCAAGTTTTTCTTTATTCAAAAAAAGACAGGTTTACAATATAAAAAAACTAGTTTTTTTCAAATTTTTAAATGTTACGTAAGTATTTACATTGCATGAAGTTCAATAAATCAATAAATCAATTTGAAAAATAATTGGATTATAATAATTTACTTCTTTAATATATAATGCATTCATTTTATTTTTTTTTAATAAATAAGTAAAAGCTTGTGGATATAATACCTTTATAATCATCAAATAATTAAAAAAAACCTTTTGTTAAAGAATAAGTGAATAGAACCAAAAAAAAAAAATTCCTTCAGTAGTAAATGTGAAGTGATAAAAGGACTTTCTTTTCTGCTGGTGGTGACGATGGAAGCTAATCTGCTCCTGGAGAAGCGTCCTCACAGAAGGAGGCCCTCGGAGCCGTGCACTCGGTGAGGGCTCCACGAGAGGAATTAGCCGGAGCTCAGAGGGAGCAAGCCCACATGAAGATGGAGGCGACCGCCGCTCCCTCGCCCAGGACTGCAGCCATCTGCTCCACAGATTGCAGCGAGACTCACACACAGCGAGCGTCGCTGCCACCCCTCGAGGTGACCGAGTCATCAGAGGGTCATCTACTTTCCAGCACTTTCTCGCGTCTGCATTTTGACTCCTCTTACTGGCTTATGTGATCGGGGGTTGCCGGGTAACCGATGGTGTCATCATCCAGATTACACAATAGAGATGAAGAAAGAAGGGAGTAGAAGGGAGAAAAAAAAAACGCTGGGATCTGAATTCTTATGTTTATTTTTAACCAATGAGCGATGCCCCCTATTGACTTTGTGGGAGAAGTGTGGAGGGGAGAGGAAAAACAAAAGTGGAATGATGGCACATGATTAGGAAACAAGAGAGGAATGAAGGGAGTGAAAAATTCTGACCGCCAAAGCACATTAAGATTTTAAAATATTCATTGCACGGGTTGAAGGGATTGAAGGTTATTTGTGTATTTGGCACCGTCCTGGAAGGAAAAGATCCAGTCGGAATAACAATCAGATGGTGTGGAATCAGACGTAATGACTGTCGCTGAGGCAGCTTCGGGCACTTCTGCTTTTGCTGATCATCTGAAATATGTGACTCTTGTACAGAGTACTACGGGAATATTTATTATTTTTTTATTCCCCACATATATATTCTTTCCAATTTATTCGATTTTATTGAAGAATAACATATTTATCTTAATAAGCTAAGCTGTATTGTAAGATTAAAGTATATTTTAACGTAATACATGGACTTTTAATGATTTTAAATGTAATTTTTTCTCCAATTTCTTACTTTCCATGAAATTTCAGGAAGGGTTAAATCACAGATACAGATATATTTCTTTTTCCACACGTTTTGTTTTTAAATTATAGGCAATACACTTGATTCTGATTCTAAATTATTAGCATTAGCCATTAGCTTGTTAACACAGCTGTTGACATACTTACTATAAGTTTATTTATTTTGTCATTTTAATATGTGTTCATGCTATCCCTTATATTTATTATATTTATTTTGAATAAGTGAATTAAACGCAAACATGTTCTTCCATTCTACACATATTTCTCTCAATTTTTTCCCAAATAATATGACACAAGAACGTCTTTTATTCCATTTTCACCGTGAAACCACAACAGTTTTTTACTCACTTGCAGCAGGGCCGGCATTAAAAAAAAACAAGTCGTCCAGTCCGTCTGGCCCGCCTCTTTGCTCTGTGAACCCGGGTCCGTCGGGGGAAATGGACCACAGTTGTGTTGGAGTGAGTAATGAGGCGGGCGAGTTGATAGAAGCTCCCATTAGCAGAGATGCTTCAGGGTATTCTCTGTCTGTGTTGTGGAAGAGGAATGAGATCTGATAGCGCCGTGTATAATTTGTTGTCACATCAAAGTGACATTTATTAGCTTTATTTTCTTGAGCGTCGCTACATCTGCAGTACCTCTGGGTGAATGTTTCCAAGAATGCTTTTTTGATTCCTCAGCTACGGTTGTTAATCAGTTCCATTAGAACTTGTGTTGGATTTGGTGTAGAGTGAAAGAACCACCTTGATGGAAGGTATAATACAGTCAGCTGTCTTTATATTCTCATGGAATAGGTTTCTAACGTCATAATTTCCATGTTAATAAAATCTAAATAGACTTTAATTTTTGCTTTCTTTCATTTGTATCACAAAGTATCTGATTTTAATTCCATAAACGTAATTCAGAAGGACTTTTTTGTATTACTATTGCTGACGGAATTCATTGCCTATGCCTAGAAATGATTACCATGCTTTTTAAATGTTTTTTTAACTTAAAAAACATTCGTTTTTAAACAATAAAAAACAGGTATTCAGCAGTAATGTTTGATTCAGCAGTAATTTTTAGGTTTCAAACTAATGCTATGAGTTACGATAATTGACCTAAAGAACATTACAAACAAAAAGCGAATGGAAAAAAATAAATCTGTGTAAACTGGCAACAATAAAAAGGTAATCTGCGTCAAAATGGACAACCTGGGACTTTTTATCAAATGCAGAAATGAAAAAAAAATAATTGACGGTACCCTGTCCAGGTCCATCAGATATTTCATATTCACCCAAAATTCAAACGTAACAAATTTTCTTCTCACCCTCACGTCGACTAAAGGTTGGGATTATTTTCAGAGTAATCTGTTCCTTTTTAGAGTTATAGGTGAAAATGTATGTTCGTTTTAATAAGAGAATGGCATCCAGTGGAAAAAAAATCCTCCAAAAAGACACCTAAAAACATCTATATACCGCTCGTATGTAATGTCCATTTGATATTAAAGCCTCGACGAAAATAATGAAACAAGTCTTTATTTAAAGCTAAAATGAGGCAGACGTTTAAAGAATGACACCGGAAGCATTTCGAAAGTACTAAAATTAAATAACGCGAGCGCTTCCAGAGTGCATACATTCTACTGTCTACCCTGGAAGCGCTCGCGATATTACCAGGAGTACTTCCTTTTGGATCGCTTTTCTTATTTAAAGGTCTGCTACAAAATAATATAGACTTGTTTCATTTTTTCTCGAGGCTTCAATACAACGGATGTCGTCCAAAAAGGAAGAGATTACTGTGAAAATAATCCAAACTATTACTCGACATGAGGTTGAGTAGAAAATGAGTGTAATTTAAATTATGTTTAAGTTTAATTTGCTTCTTTTTGTTGTTTTTTTTACAATTGCTACTCTCTTTAAACATCGCCGTCGAATCTCGAGCTCCAAATCGTGGCTATAACTTGTTGCTGGACCACATTTGTTTCCACTTGAACATTTAATCCTAAAGATGTCGTCTGAAACGGGATCGCTATGAGATGTCAAATAAAATTTGCGACCCTAAAATCACTCCTACATTGAAGCAACTCTATACTATAGAGGGCTATGAACAGTGAACTCAGATGGACATAAGAAGCTTTTTAACTTATGTTTGTTGTGAGTGTACTTTTAGACTAAGAGGATCGAAGTTATCCTGGAGAGACTCAAACAAGGGTCCCCTGCATCCGTAGAAACCTCTGACTATATCTAACGGTTGGCCTGGGATCACCTCAGGATTCCCCTGGAAAAGCTAGACGCCCCTTTACGGCCCCCGCGACCCCGACCTCGAATGAGCGGAGAGAAAAGTCAGCAACATTTCTCAACATAGACTAATCCATTCCTGGCTTTGTTAGAACAGTGGTCTCATCCAGGCAGCATGAAAGTCAGTGGATTATTCTTCCAAAACAACTTCCTCAGTTTACAAACCAGATATCTAGATTATAAAAATTCCTTCAAGATTATTCCCAAAGCTTCTTTTGGCTCAGGACTCCAACACGTGTACAGTACTTGGAACAATCTATTGTTGTTTCTCTCGCTGCCAAGGTTGAGAGTCTTGTTTGCGCGATACAAAATCTGTTGCTACGGCAAATATTTTCCCTTCTATTAATCTCAAAGCCACGGAGAAGTGGATTATGTTGAGTTTATCAAGGCAGTGGGATATTGGCTGGACGGACGGACCATCACAGCGGAATTATTTTCCCATTTCCAACCGAGGGCTGAGCCACATTTTACTGCGTACGTGGACGGGCGAGCGTTGTAACTCATGAGTGGCACCTCATTTCACACAGCCTAATGGCTTGACACCGAGTGCACCACCAGGGATCCGGAGATTCCCGGCTTTTTTTTTTTTTCCCTGGCCCAAGTTTTATGAGATACATGGATTAGGGTTGAAAGTCACAGTGAGCCGCTGCACAGCACAGCAAGATGTAGCTTCCACATTAAACTTTTCTCTTGATGGTTTCGTTTTATTAATGACACGACGACAGCTCATGATGTATTACTTTAAGAAAGTACCTGCTTGAATAATAGTCGATCAGTTATAAAATTAAGATTTGAAGTTACTTTTTTCTGTTTACGATTGAAATTTATTTAAACTCTATCATTTACAAGCACAATTTTTTTACCATGGAAACATTTGTTAGCTTGATAAAAAACGACACAAATATAATGAATTTGGTAAAAACATAATGATCCATATTGTTTAGGTGGAATGTTAACTCTACATTATTTGGAATCACTCAGGGTTCATTACTTGGGACTTTTTTTGGACTGTCAAAAACTACACTGAGACCATTAAATTGGTAAAAAACATTATGAGGAAAAAGTAAGTTGTTGCAGACTATTTTTTGTAGAATAAACACGTTAGGAACATTATTTGGCATCACTCAGGGGATATTACTAGGGCCATTTTATTTGGTGAGAAGAAAATGTTGATGGTCCCTTCATGGTTACCTTTTTTGGACTGTCAAAAACTACATAGAGATAATTAAATTAGTAAAAACATTTTGAGAAAAAAGTAACTTGTTGCCGACTTATATGTGGAATAGAAACGCTAGGAACATTATTTGGCATCACTCAGGGTTCATTACTTGGGACTTTTTTTGGACTGTCAAAAACTACACAGAGACCATTAAATTGGTTAAAAACATTATGAGGAAAAAGTAAGTTGTTGCAGACTATTTTTTGTAGAATAAACACGTTAGGAACATTATTTGGCATCACTCAGGGGATATTACTTCGGCCATTATATTTGGTGAGAAGAAACAGTTGATGGTCCCTTCATGGTTACCTTTTTTTTGACTGCCAAAAACTACACAGAGATAATTAAATTAGTAAAAACATTTTGAGAAAAAAGTAACTTGTTGCCGACTACTTTATGTGGAATAGAAACGCTAGGAAAAATATGGCATCACTCAAGGTTCATTAATAGGGCCATTTTATTTGGTATAAAACTACACAGAGATAATGGCATTGGTAAAAAAAAAACAATGCTAGGAACATCATTTCGTATCACTCAGGGTTTCTTTATTTGGGAGGTTTTTGGTGGTCCTTTTAAGGTTTTTTTTTTTTTTGACTCTCAAAAATTAGACAGAGATAATCAACAGTAAAAGATCATGAGAGAAAAATAACTTTCAGTTTCAGTATAGTTTATATAGAAGCAAAAACGCTAAGAAAATTTGGTATCACTGTTGGTTCATTATTTGGGCCATTTTATTTAGTGAAAAAACATTAAATTTGCTTATGAGTTTCCTTTTTTTTGTCTAAAAAATTACAAAGAGATTATTTGATTGGTAAAAATAACAACAACATGAGACTAGGTTGTGTAGTTACAAACATAATTTGGCATAACTCAGGGTTCATTACTTGGGCCAATGATTAATTGATTGATTGATTGATTGATATATATACATAAAAAAAAAATGTCTGGCACCATTTTAGAGTAGATTATCCGCACAACAAAGTAAACTAGTAAAAAAAACAGTTTACGGTTTTCTACTCTCCCCAAGTGATATTTTCCACAATAAATAATATACAAAAGCAAATGGCTAATTGGTGACTCCAAATTGTCTTGAGGTACGATTGGTTGTACGTCCATATGGTGGACTCTCCCTTAGGCCCTGTGTCATAAGACATGAAAACAGGAGAATGAATGACAAGATTTTTTCATATTTTTTTGTGATTTGCTCTTGGGTTGAGAAAAGTAATTTATTCCTATGCAATTGTAAGGAAATGACAACTTTAGAAACTCATCCATGTGTCTGTCCTTCATTCCATCACCACGTACGAGGCTGGGGAGGGGTCGGTTCATTGGAACACAAAAACCCCTAAGAAACATCTTAAGACTTTTCTATTTGTTCAGGCTTTTCCTTGAATTTCTCGAACTCCTGTGTTGTTCTCAGTATTATCTTGATCTTTAAAGTATGTACTTTTTTGAGTATTGTTTTGATTGTTTAAGCGCTATGTGACCCTGGTCTCGAAAAGCGCTATATAAATAAATATTACTTACTTACTTACTTACAATGATAGACAAATTGAGTTCCTGGTAATGCAGTGGAAATTAAGTTTGGTTTATACTTTCAGCTCTCGTTCCGTATTCCCCTGGAAGTCAATAAACTGCAGCCACCATGTGATATTTAACAGATTCAGATAGCGAGCAGGGCTGATGTACACGTTTCCCTTCAGTGAACTTATCTCCCCGCCCTGGATGTCACAGGCGGTGTAGCCCTCCAGCTCAGTTGTCGTACACCAAAGCTCCTCGGGGTTGCATGATTGTATAATTGTGTTGTGACACCTTGAACCCGCCGGCGGTGTGTAACCATGTTAATTTTCTGATAGCACACCGGGAGCCGTTCAAAATCAGAGCTATGATGGGTGTAATTTGTGCCTCAGACGGCGGCGTTAAAAGGAACGGGTCATCAGCGGGATAAATACAAATTAAAATTGATGCAGGTCTCATTTCTGCTTGACCAGTTTGTGTTTGGAGGTGGCAGGGAGTTACAGGCGGGGTCGCGCTCGCCGTTTCATTTCGGGGGGCCTGGAGGGGAAAATGTTCCCACCGAGGACCTCATAACAGTCCGTGGCAAATTGGAAAGGTGGTCCGCCTTGAAGGTTTGAGCAGCGAGGGCACGGCATCTTTATCACTTTGTGTCACGTCTAAGAAAAATACCACACTATCGAAATCACAAGAAATAATCTTTATGTGACTGATAGAAATGGAGTTTTGTCGGTGGCTGCCGAGGAAACTCGGATGGTTATCGTGTTTCAGGCCTCAGATGGTTATGATTATGAGGATGAGTCTGAACTTCTACACTACCTCTGAGAACAGGAAGTTCTCTATACCTACTTTTTTCAGGCGCAAACTTCTGTCCACCAAATCCATATTCACCTCCCTAGACTAGACGCAGAGGAGTGACATCTTGTCAGCTGGATCGTATGATCATATATAAGAATATGACAAGATGGTACCATGTTTCAAATCTTCATTAGGAGGTGGCCCTGGGCAGACCTGGAAAGAGTAGGTATCTTGGATTAGCTGTGGGATTGACCGAAAGATCCAGATGTGCAAGTGTCTGAAGCTTTCTCTGTATATGTCTGAATACGCCCTAAAAATGTTTGACCAAGTTATCGGAAGGAGAATCTGAAATCTTCAATGATGCAAAGGGACAACATTTTTAATAATACTACAGTAAAGGTCACACAAAAAATATATATATACATGTATATATATGTATTGACTTCAACCTGGTCCATTTTGATGGTGTCTTGCCAAATGTACTAGAACCATATTTAAAACCTTCGATCCTGGTTGACATGGTTTATCCTATGTTTTTAAAAAACGTTAAATTAAAAAAACATTTATAGCCAAAAAGCACATGAAAAATGCATCCCAAAATCACGCTGAAATCACCAAGAGCTCTAGACTGTATACTTTACACAGTTATATAGTTAAACTTGACCAAAACAAGCGTCCCAGGCTAATGTTACTTTATTTCAAAATTAAACATGATATACATTTGTTTGTTCTTTGCTGCCCTGTTACAAATACCTTAAGGACCGGTCCTAGTACCAGATAGGGGGTTAGGTACCACAGCAGTAGTCCACATATGATACTATAGTAGCCATGAATTTGACTGGCCTGTTGTGTAGTTTTGTTTAATTTTACCACGAATGAACAAACAGGAAACCATATTATTTTTAGATATTGAAAGATATTATTATTATATATTACATGTGCATTATATGTAATGACAGTCAACTAGAAACAAACTAAGTAACTGTAAGTAAAGTGGAAAGGAGAGTTGTTTTATACTATATTTGCTATACTATATATACTATAGTTACGATTGAAGAATAGAATAGAATAGAATAGAATAGAATAGAATAGAATAGAATAGAATAGAATAGAAAATGTTTATTCATCCCCAGAGGGGAAACACACTTTTACAACAGCACAGTTGAAAAAAATTAAGTGCAAGGAAAAAAGAAATAATAAAAGAGATAATAAAAAAAATAAAAATAAAACAATCTTAAAAATATACAGATTATTTACAATATTAGACATTTAACACTATTAACAAAATAAAATAAAATACAATAAAAAAAAAAAAATAAATAAAAAAAAAAAAAAATAAAAAAAAAAATAAAATAAAAACAAATAATAAAATAAAACACACAAGAAGAAAAACACACTACGGATTAGCATCAGGATATTTAAAGTAGAGAGTTAACTAGATGAATTATCAGTCTAAATATATACACAAAATGGACATGCATGTGTTTCTTTCTAACCAAGCTTTCAAGAAGTATCTCAAGAGTACAATCGTCACAGCGGATCAAAGACATGAAACCATCACGATCCGTGAGAATGTCTGATTTGAATCTAAATGCAGAACTCCTAAGTATTGGACACGATATAGGGACGTGATACAGAGACGTAATATGACAGCATGTGGACGCCCGACATCACAATAGTAATCAACAAGTGTCTGCGTTGCTGTCAGCTAGACGGGTGTACTCTTTCAGATGGAGCCCAGCGTGACAGGACGGAGCGGGCGTGAAAACAAAGACGTGCCAGTGATGTTTAGTGGAGATCCACTGATATAATAATTACACTATCCTCGCTCTTTAGTGGAGGTTGATTGTTCTTGCTGTGAGCTAACACACTTAATTGTAGAATGCAAATGAGAGCAATTACAAAGCTTTTAGGTGAAGAGATGACAGCTGAGGTTCTCCGGCGCTTCACCCAAACGGTCGCCATGGAGACCGTATACAATAACTGTCGAATAGATCTCATGATATGTCGCGGAAAATTGCCTCCTCTTCACTCGAGGAGAAATGGAGACGCTCTGATTACTGCGCACGGTTTGTTTGTTGTGTTTAAAAAAGATGAGTGGAATGATTACACACAAAAAAAAAGTTGTTTGGTACAGATTTCTGAATTTAAAATGCACTCACTCGGTCATTTGGTGTTTTCATGTTTCAACACTCATTTGATTTCAGGTTTTTTTTCAAAACGAACAACCATTTGTAGAGAAATTAAAGTCAATTAATCTGATTAAATCACATCAATTTGTCTTTTTTTTGTTTGGTTTGACTTCACTCTGGCTTAAGAACACCTTGGAATCCCAGAGACCAAACTGCTATATATATTTATATAGTATATTTTTAACCCTTGTCTCTGGGTCAATGTTTGTTTTTTTTGGGCCACCGGGTCACCGTGACCCTGAGATAACACAAGAGTTAAATGCTTAAAACACCTCACTAGGGACGTGTCTCGAGGGAACTTTGACACTAGGACACTAGATCCACTTCGAGTTCCTCCCAGATGACACAGCTTACGACCGGCAACCCGCTAACAGAGCTCCTTCCAGAATCTTTCTATTAGAGATTTTATTGGGAATTACTTTGGAATTTTGCCTTTTGGCTCAGCTCTCCTGCTAATAATATAATTATATAATTGGTATATATTTTTTGTTTTGTTTATTTACCATGATCAAGTTTAAGCTAAAGATGTTCTTAAAGAGAAGGACATTTTTTTTTATATTGGAGGAAATCTGTTCAAACATCTAAAAAAAATTCACTTTAACTGATAACACACTGGTAATTACTTTCTTGAGCCTCATCACGAGAAGATAATTTATTTTTAAAAACCTTGTTTGTTGTAAATGACATGAAAACAAGTTGATGGCTGCAGCTGGCGAGCACGACGCCACAGATGCAGTCGGAAGTTCGCGTCACAATCACGGGCGAAGGAGGCTTCCATGAATTAAATATGAGCCGTGTCTGAGACTGAGATGTTATAAAGGTAAATGACAAGAGGCAGCCTGTAATTGAGGTTGTGGCAACACGGGGCCCGCTGAACTAATCCCTGACTGGGTCATGTGACGCCCTCTTCACCAATGGCAGGAGTCCTTCTTTGCCACAAAGCCGGGGGCAGCTGGATAAATTGATTTTCTCATCTGGGCTGTATTTGATAGCTTTCAAAATCAAGAATTGAAATTAACTAACCTACGCCCCGTCATTACAAGAGAGCAAATTAAACTGCAACAACATGTCCCCCCAAGTGCTGCGAGTCTGTGATGATGTGGAGATGTGAGGCTGAGGCGGAGATATTAATGAAATATATGATTAACTTTTACTGTTTATTCTTGTTGTGTTTCCGCTCTTCCTTCATTAAATGTGAGGTCATTATGTTATTGTTTTTTTCCTTAAAGTCATATTAGTTTCAAAATCCATGTCAAACTCTTCAGAAAGATCATATAAATATAGATTTTATTCGAAAAGCAAAGATATAGTCAATAAAAAACAATCTTCTCAATTTGAATAGAATGGAGTTTGTCAACAATTAGTGTTTAATTTAATTAACATGTCTTTAAAATAGTTATAATTATCTTTTACTTCGAATATAAATATATTTTGCAATTACACGTAATGCGAGGTTCGAGGCCCTTTTGGTTCAACACAAAGTATTTCAACATTATGAGTTGTTGAATACATTTTAATATTTATTTATTACTAATTACCTTATTACTTATTACTTATTACGTATTTAATTATTTATAAAAATGTGAATCTTCATTCATCAACACATGTTTAAACAATCTACACATTCATTATGAAAACAAAAGATCTTCCTCAGATTTATTAATTTAAAAGTATTTGATAAAACAGTATTATGATATAGTTGACCTAAATAAGATAAAAGAAAAGTTAATTGTATGCAGTACTTAAAGATGTTCAAGTGTAAAAAGTTGTGTTTTTTTCAGAATCAATTAAAAAAAACTGTTAAATCCCATCTGGAAAAAGAAAAAACATTTTTAAGATGCTAAAAAAGTATTTAAAATAGGGCTTTCAAAAGTATAAAAAAAAGGATTTATATTCAAATGTTGTATCTGGACACAATACTACAAACTGTTTTACTATAAATATTGAACTGGTTGTAACAGTGGATATTTTTTCTTTCTTTTTTCTTGTTAATAAAATATAAAATGTTGGTATAGTTGTGTTTTAGTCTCAAGTTAAGCATGTTAGTACCGTGAGAACCCTGAGTTAAACCACGTGTATACAATGATTACCTACAATAATTGTCACACTTCTCCAGACAATAATTTCCATAAAAAAAACATACTTGTCTGCAAACTCAACACTCCATTTCCTGCTTGTACAACATCAACTCTACGCAACAGAGCGACAACACAACCTGTAATTATTCACTCATTTATTTATCATCTCCTCCTTATTCCTGCATCTCCTTCCTATTCCAATCAAAAGCTCTAATTTGCTTATGCACACAAACATGTGAGCTTCATGAATAATGCACACAAGCATAATTGCATTATTATTATTCACAAGTTTTTTTAAAAGTTTCTGTACAATCTGAGGAAAAACCATACAGTCATAAATAAGGACAAGTGTTTTTTAATTTATCCAGCGACACCCACACTCTCAGCCATGAATGAATAATTTACTATTGTTTTCATTGTACCGATGAGACTTCAACGGTGGGGATCCTGTCTTCGCGAGTGGAAGTGGACAAGACACGAGGTCCAAACACGAAGAGCTGACAAACAACACGCCTGGAAACAGATGTTCCTGCAGGTGGACATGAAGATCAATAGAGCAGCGACGTAGTTACCTGAGCCGCTGGAACTTTTGTAGCAGATGTTAAACAGACTGATGCCCTGAAAGGATGATGAATGGACAGGAGGCAGATGGAGGAGAAGACGGAGGAGTGCCGAGTCACATTTGATATGCAGATGGGCTCCTGTCCAACGAACAACTTTTTACAAACTTTAGCCTAAAAAAAATAATAAAAAAAACTCCTCGCGCTAATTTACCTCGTCAAAGTCACGTCGGATTCTTCACAGGTAGACGGGGGCACCAGGATGACCATTACCAGGTGCCACGAAAACAAAAGATTCAGCAGATTTTTCGCGGCTAAATCGCTCGCTAATTAGCGGCGGTAAGAAGTGGTGTCAGGGTGCGATGTGGCGGGCTATCACCTTTAGCTCCCATTAGTCAATTAGCACGCGCTAAAGTCCCGCCGCGGCGCTCGCCACCGGTTATCAACGCCAAAAAAGCCTTTTCATTAGGGTGATGAAGATATTTTTTTTAAAGTTTATAAAAGTACAAACTGGAGCGTTTGACATGCACGAAGTAAAGTTGACTCAAAGATAGAAATCGTTTTTAACCCAAATAGACTCATATGTTACCAGTTACACAGTTAGCATTCACGCTAATGGACTAACGTGCTAGCACACTCAATATCTAAGAGTTAGACTGTATCTTAAAAAAAAATATTTACTTGTGAATCACTTCGAAAAACAAAAAAATCGATTCAAAAAGTAGATCTAAAAAAAGGAAAAGAAAAATAGATTACTTTAGCTCTTTTATGTTAGATGAGCAACTATTCTAAAAGTATATAGATATAATTATTAATATCATTTAAACCTTACTCATATAATGGTACTTACATTTCACAATATTTTATAAAATAATGTGGGACTACAGAGAAAATAAAAGAATCTTGGCAAAAAGATTTAAGTGATAAAAAACGTTTTCATTAAGTCATTTTAATTAATCAATACATTTAAATAAATCCTGAGCCAACTGAGATTCACTATATAGATCATTTTGTTCCATTTTTTTCAGGAGATGAAGATGAGAGCATGCAAACCTTTTTTTTCAATGTTGATGAATGTATTTGATATTATTCTTTAAAGTTACACTAATAAGATTTAAATCCCAATGGCAAATTTGTACATGAATATTTTGTTATACAATAGAAATGATTACATTTTAATTCAAATAAAAACCTATGAATCAGTTGAATGTAATGAATATTATTAGATAATATTATACATGTAAATGTACATTTTAAACGTATACAAGATATAAATTGTAATGAATCACTTTATACCAAAACAACTGCCATTTAACCAGTTCACTTACACGATAAAAGATCAACATGATTAATTTCATTGCAACACTCTGTTTACTGGAATGTCTCTTCAGCGGTTGTTGATACACACATTTACAGTCACACACACACACACACACACACCTCACACACTACATGGATCTTCTGACATCAAGCCTCCCAGTGGCCTCGCTGTCCGAGAAGCAACTTGAACGGGCGATAACCTGATAGACTTTATCTCGTCTTCCCTGGGCTCTCAGTGAAGCCTGAAGAAGACACTTCAACTTCACATCATCCCCCCCCAGAGTCCTAACCTTCCCCTCGTCTCTCCTCCCGGCCGCCGTCGCTGCCTGAAAGCTGTCACCGGCCTGTTGCTTATTGATGTTTCTGCATGTTTTATGTCTCGCCGCGATATGACGGCCGTGACACGGTGCTGATTTCAATCAGCCTGCCACACAGCCAGCGGATTGACAGCTGGGGAAAGTAAGGGGAAAAAAAAGAAAAAAAGAAAGAATTGGCTCAGATCAGTCGTCCTGACCGTGGGTTCTCCTCCCAATCTAATGAAAATGTTTCATTCACATCTCATGGCTGCTCCGGCGCTGATGAATTCAATTGAGGAAAAAAGAGAAATGAATAGCGAGGGAAAGAAATTCAGCTTTTGTCGGATTGGGGACGGAAAGAAGAGAGGATGACCCCGGAGCCAAAGGTTCTGACACTGCATCAATCCCTTTAGGGGCGAGGCCTGCTTGGACCAGCTCTGGCTGAAGATTACTCCAGCACATCTGAGGGACACTCGCTCTATCTATTTCACACATTCTATGCAGACGAGAGTCTTGTATGCTTTGGATCCTGAGCTGCCCATTAAATTAGGTCTGAGATCATTCGGTGGAATGAAGGGAGCCATCCAAGGCAATTCAACCCCGGGACCATTGACAGAGAGCTTACCGAATCCCCGAAAAAATAAAAGAAGGAGATACATCTACTCCCTCTTTCTCTTTATCACGCCGGCGAGAATGTACCGTGGGTAATCCCAATAAGGCTCTTTACTTGCAAATTCAAGTAGGATAAACGCACACATGTAATGATAAGACGCTCCCACGCTGCTTTCTCACATACGTGTTATTGACAAGCATATCATCATTCCGCTCAGACGCCGGCGCATTGTCCTCGTCTTCTGTTCGCCGGTGTCACTCCACGGACCTAATGAGGGCAGATTGTAGCTTCCAAGCTGCAGCCACTTCCATTTATTTCTTCTCAAATCCATTTAAATTACAAAATAGGCGTATTTTTTATTCCCCCAAAAATGTGCTTGACCAACGCTCCGTCCATGCACTTTCCAATGTTAGAATATAATGCATTTATTTAAGAATTATATCGGGAATAATTGTGGGTTTTATTATATATTATTTTAGAAAATCTGATTATTTTTCTACAATTATAATTTTATTTACGTTTCAAATATACCCAAATATTTATCTATTATAAACATATTTAATTACATTCTATATTTTGCCTTTTTTCAGTTTTTCATATCTATGAATGTCATCTTATTTATATTTTATTGATAAACATGTTGTAAGGTTTTTCCCAACAGAAAATATATATTTATATAAAAAATATTTAACTCGTTCTAAAGCCTATATTTTACCAAGATTTATACATAGTCATTAACAGGTTTTTATTTTATTTATAGATTTTACTTTATAAACGTGTACATTTTTTGTCGTGTTTCTATTTATTATATATTAAATCTTAAATGGGACACTTATAATCTGAATGGGGAAAAATGAAACTCTCACAAATATTAATGACAATTCAAATTGTATTTAGTTTGTTCATTCTTTTTTTTTTCTTTAAAGATGAAGGAGTATAAAAAAACTAAAACAATATTTTTACATGAAAAGATCATCAACTCCACATAAAACCATTACTTTATTATTATTATTATTGTTGCTTTAAAGCCTCAAACAAAATGATATTGATATACATTTTTGATATATATATTTATAGTCAGTAATATTAATGGAGACACAAGTAAATGATCCATGTTTTATCTTTATATTCTGTGTGATCTTCCACTTTCCACATCCATGTAAGTCTGAATCTGATAAAACGCCTCATGTTTTTACTGAGAATATTAGAAAAGCTCGTCGTATTCCAGTCCAACAACACGTTCACCGTGTTCATAATGAGATTCCAAACAAAGAGTAAATTAGCCGTTGTTAAATTATTTCAATTTCCTGACTCTAATAGAAGACGGTGACAGGTGTCAGAGTTGCAGTTATGTTTGTCTCTGCCACATGTTACAATGGATAATTGATCCATCAAAAAACATCAAGCAAAAGCAATAACTGGCTGGAGTCTCGGCGAACATGCAGAAAATCGAATTTAACCCCATGTTGGCGCTGACACTCCCTTGCTCTGTCGATCAAGCTTGTCACTCCTTGACAGCTCTGTTCACATGTTGTTAAATAATCTAAAGGGAGAAGAGAAACATGAAAGAAAAACGCGGTCTCGGAGGAACTGTCACGCCGAAAAGGAGAGTGCCATGGGGGGCGAGGAATGCCTTCAGTTGCTTTTCACATTTTAATTTGGGTGGCCGCGACTGACTCGTGGTAGCGCCTGAGTGAGTGGGTCCTGGGAGTCAGGGCTCGCGCTGACCCCTGAGCATAGACAGAGCGCGAGAGGTGTCAGCTGAGAGCTCCTGAGGATCACCAGGCTGCCAAGCGCTTTGAAAGCTGCTGCCAATTCAGCCTAAGTTTCAGCTGAATGGCCGCGGCAGAGGAGGGGAGCGGCCCGGCAATAAAAACAGGTTGCACAAGGAAGAGAATTTGCTTTCAAAATGTATTTGCCCCTTGACCTCGCGTCCAACCCCGTGGCCTCTTTCTCTGAAGCCGAGCATATTTTTTTGAAAGAGGGGAGGGTTCCGGGGTGGACTCGGGGCCTGTCTGTATAAATATATTAATAATCTGACAGCTTCATCTGCTTTTGAAGGCTGTGCTTGACAGCACCACAATGGCCGGCGCTGTAGAGCTCGTCGTACACGTCTAGCCTTCCTGTCTGAACAACACGGGGAGTTTATTAAGACATCACACTCCTGTGAAGTATTGATTTTACACCAGTCTCTGTCACTTACTGTATTATCCCCAACAGGACCACCAAAATACAGCCTGACAGCTGCATGTTTTGCTGATGAATACGTTCACGCGCTTCTTTATTTCGTTAACTCGAGCGACTTTTATCTAATATCCGGATTAAAGTGGAGGAGAAAAAGTAAAACGAGGAATTCATTTTCATCTGCTGAAAAATGGACACTTTAATATCCTGGTACTTTAAAAATACACGTTTATAATTTTTTTCCATGAACCATATGAACTCATTCATACGACGACAACTACACACATCTGGGAAACGGCAAGTCACAATTAAATAGAATCTTATAAATTAAACATTGAAATTGTTTACTTTTTAAATGGTTAAGACGTTTCTATTTGTTCAGGCTTTTCCTTGATTTTCTGGAACTCCTGTTGTGTTATCAGTTTTATCTTGATCTATAAAATATATACTTTATTGAATATTGTTTTGATTGTTTAAGCGCTTTGTGACCCTGGTCTGGAAAAGCTCTATACAAATAAGAATTACTTACTTACTTACTTAAACAATATTTTATAAAATACATACAAATATGTTCGATGTTGCACATTTTGATTAGTATTTCTTGATATTATTATTATTATTTCAGTCAATCTGTATTGTTGATACGCTTATATTCAACTATTTTTTATTTACATCTTTTTAATTAGAATATAGATGTTTGTCTCATTCAATTTCTAATAGTAACTGCAGTTCAGTTACTATCCGGCACATGCTCCACATGTTTCATCGTATATATACGCAACCGTAAATAGAATTTTTAAATTTGTGTTTTACGAATACAACCGTATTCACATTATTATAAGTACAAAGTTTTCAAATGTGTTAAGCGACAACGTTGTTAGCATCATTAGCCGCAATGCTAATCTTAGCATTTATAAACACTTGTGAGTTGTATTCATATGAATTGCATTTTATATATAAACCATGATTGTTTTTAGTGTTTAATTATGGACTTTTAACCTATTTAAGTTTTAGAAATATAACATATATAATATGCAAATATACAAATATAAGCTATTTTGTTAATTTGGTTTACAAACACAAATGTTTTAAGTAAGATTTATTGACTTAAAAGAGACTTTTATGAATATGTTCTTTTTTCTTCAAGTATTTTTCTTCTGCGTATGACTGTGAGAAGGTGGCTCCTCGTAACGAAGGGCGAGTTCGTAGCAATTAAGTTGGGGCGACTCCGAGAGAGGAGCTAATTCTATGTGGAACAAAGGAAGGGGAAGTGCATCTGCCTGTGGAAACGCGCCCCGCCCTCTCAGACGCCGGGTCTCCCCGCCGAGAGACGAAGGGAGAGCAGGGTCAGAGGGAGCACAGGTAATTGAGGTGTCCACGCCCCTCCCTTTTTTTTTTTTCCAGGGCTTCTCACCCCATCCTCTCACCACCCCCCCACACCCCATCATTCCCCCCCCCGCACCCTATCCACACAGCGGGCACAATTACGCTTCCCATCACCCCACCAGCTGGCCCCCGTGATCCCACACTTCTTACTAAACGCGACTCCATCAGCCCTTTCCCTCTTAACCTCTCAGCAGCCGCTCTGGGGGAATAGCAAAGCTGCACACAGAAGTGCCGAGAAGAACTTGAGAGCTACTTTTTTTTCACTAAAAAAAAAAAAAAGAAGTTAACCGCCGCCACAAAAAAATAAAAACGCAACCGCACTATTTATCCAGCCCTGTCGCGGTTAGCCTCGCCGCTAATAAGAGCGCCAATTATTTTCTCATCATTTTTTTACACTTTTAATGAGAAGTTAGATGAGCTGATCACAAAAGGAAAAAAAAAGCCCATTTGACAGTGGACGCTAACAATTTAAATCAAACGGAAACAGACGATCAACATATATGTTAATTGAGCGGCTTGAAATAGATTTCGCTCCCTTGTCAGCCTGATCACATTTTCCCACCGAGAGTCTCTTGATAGACAGTCTTTTCACTCCCTTCCCTTCACATTAATGAGAAGGAAACGCTCTCCCGCGCGATATTACCTGAAGTAATACCATATGGCGAAATGTAAACAACATCTGCATATGCATGTCATAACTTCGTCTGTTTAATTAGTTCCAGCAAAGCAGTTTACCCTCGGAGGCCCCGGCTGTCAGAGCCGTTGATGCCGGTGCCGTGGCCTACTGTCGCCGCTGACAGTCCTCCATTGTTGACTCGACGCCGCCGCCCCCGTCTGTTTAATGCCAGGTGGATCTTTGGCGGGGCGAGGATCAGGTGAAGCCGGTTAGGGAGCGTCAGTCACGGCGGCGGCGGCGAGCCAGGCGTGTCTCGCTTTAGCGAGCACACGGACTAATTGCTCGCAAATCTTACGACGACGGGAAGAATTTGACGGAAGAAGAACATGTGGAGGGAAGACGCCGCTTCGACAGTCGACTTTGGCTTTTTTGAGCAGCAGCTTTTAAAATAGACTGGTCTATTTATTTGACAAATAAATATACTTTAAAACTTGACGTGCTAAACACAATGGCGTTTTACGTGTCCAACAAGAATGTACATTGTTTTAATTCTTCTAATACATTTCTATTTCTATTTCTAATATATTTCTATTTGTTCAGGCTTTTCCTTGATTTTCTAGAACTCCTGTGTTGTTCTCAGTATTATCTTGATCTTTAAAGTATGTACTTTTTTGAGTATTGTTTTGATTGTTTAAGCGCTTTGTGACCCTGGTCTAGAAAAGTGCTATATAAATAAATATTACTTACTTACTTACTTACATTAATTAATTGTATATTCAAAAAAAAGTATAGAAAGTTATATTATCTTTTTTTTTTTATTATCTTAGTGCAATTTACTTTTTTGTCGTAGCACTGGGATGCTAATGCTAGTGCGAAATAAGTTGATCGTTTGGATTATTTTCTACAGCCGCACCACCTTTTTATTAATGTTTCCGAAAAATACTGATTTAAAGGATAATAATCCCTGTGGTATCATGTGGTGCAATGCTAATGTGAGTTAGCAGCCAGTAAACATTTTTAAACAAGCAAAGATGTTACACTGCCATCGACTAAACAAATGTAAAACTTTATAACAACAAAATGCTTTTTTTTCATATAAATAAAACTACAATAACTATTTACTCAGTATGAATACTTCATTCAAGTGGATGGAATATTTAGAACTTATAGTGCTAAACACAATATTTAGTGGCCATATATGTCCCTCCATGCCTTTCCATCCAACAAATATACACATGAAAGAAAGAATATATATATATTCTAGATATAAATACAATTTTTAATAAATAGCATGAATTAATTGTTTCATTTTGCAAACTTTTATAGCAAGTTCCGATATCTTTGTGTTTATTATCTTCTAAGTGATTTACGTTATCGACATTATACTGGGATGCCAAAGCTAATGCTAACTAGGTTTCCTGTTTAAACCCTAAAACATTTTCCAACCTAACATAAATAGGTTCTTTTTTTTGGGAAATTGTTTACATAGCAGCATGTACACTTTTCATTCATTTTCTGAAATAAAAGGTTTTATTAAACAAATACCAGTTTTCTATATATCTATAATAATCAACATGACTCATCGTACTTAATAAGTACTAAATACATTGACACAGACAACATATTTGAAAGTAGGCGCGATAAACACATTTAATACATCAATTTAAAAAAGAAATTCCAATACATGGCATCAATTTATTTAGTAATTTTGAACTGTATAGCGGGTAAAAAATTGTGTGTTTAATATCTATATTAGGAAATAATATTTTTGACATTATACCAGAATGCTTAAGCTAAAGCAAATCCATGATCCCATTTTGAACTTAAACTTCCCCCCTTGTTTTTGTATGTCTGACAAATACTTTTAAACATGATAGAAATCCCTGTGGTTGTGAGGCCAGAACTGACTTTCATTTAAACTCGTTTAACTCTTTTTTTGGGGGGTCAAAGTACCAACATATGTTAGAATGGGTTTGGTTTTGTTTTACCTATGTAATCATATATATTAAATATGCATTGTGTTAAACAATGTTGGCTGATTTTTTTTGGCTGGTTACTATTAGCAAAATGTCATGTGATTAAATAATGAATGACTGAATGAATAATAAACAATGCTAATAATGAAAGCTAAGACAAAAAAATGTGTTTTGATATAATGCAAAAAACATACATCTATAATAATTATTTACTCAATATACAACTCTTTAAGAAGTTGTCATTCTTTCAATACATTAGTTTTCATCCATGTTCTGGATTAGTGACTAGTAACTATATATACGCTGCAGTTCTTCACTTCTAAAACAAGATGTATTTAATTCAGCTTCAATAATCTGTAGGTCCTGATAGAGACGTACGTGTTTTAACGTAATATTGTCTCAACTACTATATAAGCTTTTGTAGGCCACAAGAAAATGACTTAGCCGTCATATTTTGCCCCCAGGCCTTGGTTTGACCAAAGAGGAAAAGATAAACTAAATTTGTCTTGAGTTAGCAGAAATTAAATGTACTCATAGTAAAGTGAATGACAATTCAAATGATCATTATTTTATCAAAATCAGCTGAAGTGAAAAATACAAAAAAATAAAAATAACAAATGGGTCGCAGGTGACCCAACCTGTCCCAGCTATCTAGGGCGAGGAGCGGGGGGGGGGGGACATCCTGGACAGTTTGTCAGTCCAATACGTGCTCAAAAGACAACCGAAAGACAACCTCTCACATACACACCCTGTTAAGTTTGAACATTGTGGAGTCATAAACATGCCACAAAAATGTATTTACGGGAAAAATCTTGCAGCACATTGTTTCACTTTTTAGAATTTTAACTTAGATTTAGTAATTGGTCATTCAAAAACAAACCAGGGATGCATTTAGACGACCTCAAAAATCGAATTCTTCCTCCTCAAGGCAAGACATTGAAGGAATTAAATAAAATACCATGGCATGGCGTGTGAAGCCTGAGTGGACATCGTCTAATTAAATTCTCCTTCATCTAACGCTCATTTGTGCACAAGCATTAATACTTCTGACCCCATGTAGCCCGAGCGCTAACATGCCCGAGGAAGGGAAAAAGAAGGAGGGAAATGAAAGAGAAAAAACATGAAGGAATATCTTATTAAGGGAGTCAGGCATGTTTTGGCCCTCGTTTCTTGATGGCTGCACTCCGTGTCGCGACCTACTGGCGTCTAGCTAATACAACAGTGTATGCCATGTCATTGTTCTCAATCAATAACTAATTATCAAAGTACTGGCTCCGGCGCGTATTGTCCCCCTTTTTTTTCTTTTTTTTTTTTTTTTGCTCGAGCCCCTTGTTGTGGCCTGAAAGACAAGAAAAAAAAAGGGGGGAAAGAAAAGGGGAAAGGAGGGTGGCTTTTGGCTGCACAGTGATGCTGCCGCCACAACATCCTTGCAAGCCTTTCAAGATACACTGTGCCGTCGGTTTGAATTAGCGTCGGCTACTAATTGATATGAATTAGAACAGAAGAATTATTGTTGCAGCTGAATGTCATAACAATATCCTCAAAGTAATCACGAGAGACAAAAAAAAAAGAAAAGAGAACAGCACAAAACACACAACCAGACCGAGTAAGAAAAGACAAATTAAGCCGACTCCTGCTCGAGACTCTGCAGACGAGACGCTGGACAATAATGGTAGGGGGTGAGTGAGGGGCGGAAGAAAGGAAGGAGGGGGGGGAGAAATTATATCATAATCCTTATTCTCCATTATTTCAATCTAATTTAGAAGTTTGACCCACAATTCCGGTGAATCTAACAGGAGACCAGGAGGTGGTCTAAATTAGATATAGTCGTCCCCCGACCCCTCGAAACACTGACACAATGTCCTTTTATCACCTTGTCATTGTTAGTTGCTTTTTACAAATGAGCTGACAGGAAGAGAGGAACCCAGTAATTCATAGTTGGCAACACAGAGTGGATTGTGTGCTGGTGCCTGCCTGTCTCTCGGCGTCCTAATGGGATGGCGAGTCCTGTCATCCCACGTGGCAGCACAGTTCACTTCTCCTCAGCCCTGTTGGTGCCACAGGCATCGGAGCTGGGGGTGGGTCGAGGGGTGTGTGTGTGTGTGTGTGGGGGTGTGGGGGGTGGTAGGGGGATTTGGCCCCCAGGAGCCCAGGGGGTGGCTGGTGCCACAGAGGCAGGCAGGGGTCAGTCGAGTAAAAAGGGCCGCCCGCAGGACGGCGGGTCTAATCCCACAGTAAGAACATGGCAGCTGGAGCGACCCATCCGTTCAGACTGCGTAATGATATCACTTGCACTGGATCTGATGTCTGACCTCATTACCAGAGTTTAATTGCGTTGCTAACAGAGTTTCAGTTCTTTTCTCTGGCCTCTTTCCGTTTTTGACAGCTTTCCAAAAGAGTTCTCTCCATCGCTCGCAGAAGCGAAATTAATTACCCAAATTCATATTTGGTGTGCCACAAGACCAAGAGACCAACGCGACAAGACTTCGGCTCTTTCTTCGGCTCTTTCTTCGGGGATCGGTTTTAAGAGGCGACGACTATGATAATAATAATGTCACTATCAACCAAAACTAAACGGCAAATTAAGTTTTTTCAACACAGCTTGTTGGTTCATAACAGAAGAAAAAATCCAGACTACAAGACGCATTAAATCAACAGTTCATTAGCACCTTTTGAAAATATACCTGCGTCCTTGTCTGGTTGAGTTTATTACGGACGAGTGTGAAAAACGCTTCTCTACGTATTCAAACAACGACCGTGTTGTTCACACTTTTAATGAGCTGAAGCTTTTCTTGTTTTTCTCGATAATGTAAAAAGAAAATTGTGAATTAGTTCAAGTTCAGTTAGCTTTTTCTAAAACGTAGTCAAAACTAGCATCTTTTTTATTGCAAATCACGAATTTGGTTTTATCCTTTAACGTAGTTTTTTTATCCTTGTTTCTGTCGATCTGATGAATGTATTTGAATTTTAAACTTTCAGGAACTGATAACGTCGGGATTATTGATTCGGATATTCCATCCGGTTTCCATGAACTTCTGTGAGGGCTTTAGTTGGTTTCATGACACAATTAATCTGTGTTGCATCAGCATTTTAAGTCGGAAAATACGTAGGCATTGATGCTTTGGTTTGAGTAAGTAAATTATAATGATTAAAAAAAAATGTAATGGTAGATCAATGACATGTGTATAGACAAGTAGCATTATAGCATTACCGTTACTTCATATCATACCATATCAGGGGTTTCTATCATGTTTAAAAGTGTTAATAGAAAAACAATTATTTATTAGGGTTAGAACAGACAACCTAAGCAAGCTGGCATTAGATGTAGCATCCCAGTATTACATCTAAAATGTTAATTGCTTAACAGGACAATAATAATTGTGTTTTTATTTTTATTTTATTTGGTTAAAATAATTTGTTATTTGTCTTTGAGCAATGTTTTTTATCTTTAGACTTAGATCGTGTCATCTTGTACTTTCTTTTTATAGAAACTTTGTTCTTGTTCTTGTTTATATTTTTATGAATTACCGTCTGTATTGCTGTGTACTAATTGGAAAAACAATTTCCAGAAGGAGACCTCCAGAGGGAACGACTTGTAGACAAAATAAAACATTAAGATGGTAAAATGCCACCATATTAATTTCAGTCACTGTGTAAATTGCGACAAATTATCTTCAAGCTAAAATCATAAAAAATAAGGCTGTCGATGGTTTCTATATCCTACTCACGGCTTCATACTGGGATCACCTCTCATAGCCAGCCACCGACGAAGAAGGAGCCACCACTATTAATGGGGTCTGACTCTGCAAAAGGCCTCTCCGTTGTGTTTTAACTGCACACAAACTTTAGGTAAAAGTATCAAGCTAGGTAAAGGTGAGCGGCAGAAGTGTGCAAACAGGTGCACGCTACTGAAAGCAGCTTGTTAGCACCACTCCTGCTCTTGTGTAGTGTAGCTATGTGCCCTTGAAAATAGACCCCAATTAATAGCTGGGATTGAGCACGCGGTTAGATTTTTTCCAATATTCTCATCATGAAAGAGCAATTATAAATCCATGATTCATACGCACACTCCATTTGAAGCAGCTACCGCAGCCCCATTGTCAGTTGTCAGAGGGAAAGGATAAACTATGAGACGCCCTAATCCGACTGTGGGCAGCCGGCTTTAATGAGCGCTCTCTCCCAGGCACATCCATGTGATACCAGAGCCGGGGCCGGACCACTGCAACGTGGGGGTCAGATCCTAATGGAAGGTTCCATGGCTGCTCCCCTGGAGAAGGGGCGGAGCCCACTTAGGTCGGTCTGCTAAGTCAAGTTGCTCGGCTTTGACCCTCCAGAAGATTCAAGTCTTTGGGAAGGACGTCAGAACTGGATTTTATTGATTCACTAGATGTTCATACTTTAAAGAATAAATCACTTCAAGAGTTTTTAAATGATGAAAAGTGTTTTGTGGATTTGTTAACCCTTGTGTTATCTCAGTGTCAAAGTGACCCGAAGGCCTGAAAACGAATGTGTTTGTGGTATCCCTGGTTCTTTTTAACCTACATTTGGTTTGTTCTTGTATTTTATAATACTTCCTTATATATATATATATATTATGGTTCTAAAAGCATAGCAACCATATATAAGGAAGTATTATAAATTACAAGAACAAACCAAATGTATGTTAAAAGAACCAGTAATTAAGAAATACAGATTTACCTAAGAATAGCAAAGTGATTACGGGGTAGATTTTGGCACTAATAAAAAGTTCTTAGTCCCGTGATTCTGTTCAGTGCAAGTTGTCAGAGTAAACTTATGTATAACAAAAATGTAGATAGTTTATTGTGTTGCTTGCTGAAATATGATCTTACACGAGCTGATTATACAAAGTACATCAACATTCATTGTACTTATTTGTAATTCTCAGTATATTTATAAACAAATATATTTTTTGCATTTTTGAAGTAGGTTGAACTTTTCGCCTTCATTTTACAAGTAGTTTGAACAAAGAAAGATATGAGCACCCTGAGCTTCTTATAAACAAAAATGACTGGATGAGATGGGACTGAAAAACATTTGAAATAATAATCAATGAAAGAACACACACAATAAACTCCACAAACCCTTAGAAAGAGAAACCATTATCTTAATCCCTACACCTTTGTGGAGCACTGAACTCTTTGTTTGGCGATACACCATCTTCTGTTAAGTATCTTCTATTCAAAAACAGTGAATGATAAATTCATCATTACCATCCTTAGGACAACGGTCATGCTATTGTATAAAGAAATGAAAGTACTTTAGCGGTTGTTCTTTGAGAATAGGGATGAGTGTCTTACGATTCATACAATAACCTTGCTTTATGAAAACAGTGCTTAAAGTCGCTTAAAGGGTAAATAAACCTTAAATCTTAAAAATCTTTAAACATTTAAAAATTGTAATAAACTTTGTCCAAGGTATTTTCTGTCATTTATGTTTTGAAACCCAAACTGAAGATCAGAAATCAATGTTGCCTTTCTGTTTTTTCTGAACCAGTGCTAGTATCAGAACCATTCCTAGTTGACAGTTACCTGCAAGCTGTCTAATGAAGTGTGCAGTGACCCTTGCAACGATACATTATCATACAAAATATTATTATTAATAATTATGATGAAACCCCCCCCCCCCCAAAAAAAAAATGTTATTTCATTCCATAATTTACGATTTACCTACAGTGTCAGTAAAGGCTCCATCTGGAATATTACAAAACCCCAAGTCATTTATAAATAATAAAATGAAACCAAAACTCTTAGACTAAATCTGATAATAAAGAAGGAGCATGTCTATGATGCAAAGAATGCCAAGATAAAGGCAGGATCATGTGAAAAAATACTCATGCATTTGAATGCGGCTCTGGAAATGTTAAATGAATCGACTTTTTAAGAATTAAATGCAATCACTTTTAAGTGAAGGAGGATTTCTTTTACATCTCCAAAGGTGCAGATACATATTATGTGATTGATTAGTCTTTCTTTCCTCTGCTGTGTTATATTAAATCCATGGACTCTGTAATCAATATGTGTAATTCATTCATATATTACATGATTATGATCTATTTTTTTTTCCAATAATAAGCAAAAATAACTTTTAACATGTATTATTTTTAATATAAATGGTATGAAGTTATTTTAAATGTCAAAACCAATATTACACACTATATCAAGATAAGTTCATAATATTAAATGTGGAGAATAGTATAACAGTAGTCATATTTTATCTAATAAATTAAAAGTTAATAAGTTACGGTATTTGAAAGAATAAGACAAAATAACCTGCCTCTGTTAACCTTAAATTAATTAAATTCTAACATGTTTACAGGTAAATCTTGAATTAATCCTGACTCAGAATGGATTACTCAATGGACAGCACTCCTATTATAATCATTATTTTAAATTAAAAATATATTTTTCTTAGGTTAAATGTATTATGAATCTATGTCACACAGAAAAAAAGAAAGGTAGCAAAACCCTCGTGGGTTCATAGTGAGAAGATCTGCTGCCTGGAATAAGGAGACAATGGGGAGTTCAGGCGCATCGGTCAACTAGTGTGTAAGATCACAATCTCCATGACTGCAGCGACTCAGATCTCCTGTGGCATGATAAAGGCTACGGTCGAGAGGGAGGTAAAAGTATATAAAAGAAAAAAGAATAATGAAGAGGTTATGGGAAAACCGGAGCAAATATTACATCTGGACTTGATCTAAGAGTGAGGAGGGGGGCGGGTGGGGGTGTAAATAGTCGTGGGATTGCAAAGTCAATAATGTGTGCGATCCTCGTCCACAGAAAGCTATAATCAACAAAAATCCATACGGCGGGTGAATGCCAGAGTTTTTCCAAATGTCAAAGGAGTGTGTTTGCAGAAGGGCAGGAGTGACAGATGAAGAGTGGGGAGGTGAGTGGCAGAGACACGGGGACAGACGGTGTCTGCACTGATGAGGTCGCGGACACAGAGACCAGTCAAAGTGCAACAGTGGGCCAGGAGAGCACTCCGCCTCACTCTGCACCCAACCGAAAAAAAGCCAAGAGGAGTCACCGACGGCGCCGCTACCTAATGGGAACTCTCCACTCAAAATTCATGGGTTAACAAGACAGCAGGCAGTCTGGATGGCGAAATGGTCGCGAGAGTATTTTCCCCGAGCACTTGAAATCCTCGGCGATATAAAAAAAAAAAAGACCGATTGTTTTCGATAGCACAATGTTTTGAACAATTGAGCACAACACAGTGGGGTAAAATAAAAAAGAGGATTGTGAGCACTCAAGTGTCATTTAAAGAACACTACTTCAGCCAAAGCAATTCCTGGTTCTTTCAGAGGAAAAATCGTATTTTCGCAGGTATTTTTCAGTTTCAGTCGTTTGAATAAAATATGTGAAGATTTGCCGCAAATCAGTGGCTTTTGTGTGCGGCTGCAGGAGCATGGTGAAATGTTTGGACACTAATACCCCTTCATTTCGGCAGCGCCATAAATAAAAGCTGCCAGCTACGCGGCTGCCGTGAAGTGGTATTCTTTGGTGCCCAGCAGGAAGTCCTGTTCACATTAGCACAGCGGGGAAAACTGGCCGGAACAGCGAGACAACTAAATCAAGACATTGTCAACTTCTGACTAAATTGCTGTTTGGGGGGGGGAGTACCGGCTTTAAGAGTCTGTTTGTTGCAATGCAGGTGTGCTAATCTGAGGCAGCGTTTGAGAGAAGAAAGATTCGAGGAAAACCTTAGTCTAGATTGACTCTGAGTCACTCACAGATCGCAGAGGAAATGATCAAAGTTACTTATTATTTATTTTCATGTAGGAGGTTTGAAAGCTAGGTTGGCTTTGTTTCAATACATTCTCTCATAGTGATTACTCTTGGCCTTTACTAATGATTAAAAAAGCTATACCTTAATCTCTTTTTAATTATACATAACAGTATTCAGAGTATTTAAGTCATAATATGAACAGTGCTGATTCTATGTGACATAGGGAAGTAAAAGTAGATCTTAACTTTACTCTATTCTTCCCTCCCCCTTTCTCTTTAGAATATGTTTTGCTTTATTATATTTAAAAAAAATAAGGGTTTTTACACCTGGGATACGCAAAGTACTTCATCTGAATTTTTGACCCATTTGTGTTTCTTTTCTATGTCCTTAAGAACATATGTTTCAGACATTTAGGAAAATGTGAACCAAACGAAGCATGACTCTTTTTTTTATCATCTTATTACTTTTATTTGTATTCTTTTAATTTCTTTTTGGAAAATATTTTTCAATTCCTGATCCTGGTGGTGATCAAGTCAAAGTCTGTTTGTGTTTGTCAAACATCTGTTATCTATCATAGCCAGTATGTCAGTGATACAGAGAGTCCGATTTAAATGTACGTGGTAAAAATAATAGCCTGGATTAACTTTGAACGTCTTCAACTGGATTCACTTGTTCAAAGAATTAAACTACTTTGTAAATGTGCACAACTGAAAGCGACCTTGAACCCCGGCGCTGGAAAAGAATCCAAGACGCCTGGAAGAAGATTTGCATGTGGTTGATTTCCTCGCCTTTATCGGGGGTTAACTTGTACGACATTTGGAAAGCTGAGCATGAGAAGAGGAAGCCCCGTCATCAGAGGAGGCCTCGGTGCATATAAGATCCTCACAATGACCACTGCGACCTCGACTAAGTACACGACACAGCAGGATCTCTTGGATCTTCTGCCCAGAACAATGTCAGGGCTACAGCGGACGTACCAAGATGGACTGTTTGAGTTAGCAATATGTTCGCTTTTCTAATGGAATGTAAAGGAAACAAAAAGCATAGAAATAACATGTTTAAAATTTAGTTTAGATTAGATAACAAGAAGACAAAGTACACTTAAAAACTGTCAATATCTACTATAAAAACTTTACTGCCATATAACAGGCGTTATAGCGACACATGTGGCAACATTAACGTGCTCCACGGATTATACATACAGGGAAACAAGAACCAAACGAGGCATGGCACTGCCCCCGTGAGGTTGCGCCTGGATTTCGTGGCGTTCTGGACCTTCTCCAGGCTTTCCCCCTTTTTTGGAATTTCAGCAAACAAGAGATGAGACGACCGCTTCCTATTTCTCCAGGCTCCGGGTCGGTGTCTTTGCCGCAGGGATCAGTGGACCTTGAGAAAACACCAGTGAATCCGTCACTATCGTCCCTCCTGGGACAAAGCTGACTGGCCACTTCTGAAGCGCCAGTGACCCACGGGTTTGAACCCTGCTGGTCTCCATTCCCTGCCCTACGCAGCCACTGGGAATCTGTGACCTCCGGTTCACACAGAATCACACACTTGAATGGCAGCTTCAAAAAGAAACGGCTTGTTCTGTCAGGATTTTAAACTCTGCTGTGACCACAGACGGCTTTGACAATAATAAAATGATGATATTCAAACACTCCACGCTCTCTATGGGTCTTATTTCTTGAAGTGAAGTTGAAAAAGCAACGACGCTGATCTCAGAACTGTTGGTCGTGCGGCAGCTTTCTTGCATATCTAAGCCCAGATGGCTTTTAATTGGTTGGCAAAGGGAGCAAGAGGTCCTATTTGAGGCGTGAGTGTGTGATTGTTGCTGCTGAAACGCTGCCGCGAACGACCGGCTGAGTGACGTGAAGATGGAACAGTGTGAGAACAGGTCACATAAACCAGCCTTGAACGTGGGGGATGCTTGTTCTGTGAGTGTGTGTGTGTGTGTGTGTGTAATGGGGGATTCCGAAGAATAGAAAGTCACGAGAGCATACTTCAAACTCAAAGTGGAAATCAAAAAATGTGTTATAATTCTATAAGACAAATAAAGAAACTAAATAGACAACACTTACATTTATGAAACCCCCTTTGATTCTCTGAAAATAATTTGACTTATCTCTGCTCCTTCGAACCAAAATACAATGTCTGAATAAAACACACTTTTTTAAATAACTTTTCAAATTACATCTCTGTGAACTCAAAACGTGCAGGTAGAATGACCTCAGCATTCTCTAGATGAGTTCATCATATGTGGAGGCTTTTTATTTTTTGCATTATTTACCCTTACTTTGTATTTGAAGTGAATATATAACACACTGTTTTTCCACTGCAAATAACATAAATATATTGTGCTTCTAGGAGAAATGTCCAAAAGCACTTTGGTTTGTATCCACTAACAATTGAGCATTTACACAGAAAACTCAGTTTAACTTTTAGAATTTTTGGGGTAAAGAGTCAACAACTAGATGGTGTCGTCATAGTAACAGGGTTAACAATGGTTGTGTCACACTCAAGGGTAACAACACACCTATTGCCCGATATTGAGCCCATTTCTTCTTTACCCCCTCATGTAAAGGTCACCAGTATTGTACTGTAAACCTACTCAGATTGAATACAAGTTAAGGGCATGTGTGTCAAACCTTACAAACAAAACAATATGCTAAGCTATACCTGTATATAAGGTAAAATACCCTATTCTGTTTTTACTCTCATCTAAGAGTTTTTACTTTGTTCTTAATAACTATTTTTGTATTGAATATTTGTTGAGTGCCAGAATTTGGAGTGCCCAAGGCCATAAACCAATAAATAATGAGGGTATTATTAGTGCTAAAAAATAACATTTCTATACATATCTATATTTCTTTATTTTACATTCAACATAATAGAAATATAATATAAAGTATGGGAGTTGACTGGCCATTAGGCCGAAGGGCCATCTGACTATCTGGCTCTTAGAAATGTTCTGTTGAATAGCTCCGAGGCTATTAGCTGAACTAATAAGCATAGTTTGTGAGTATTTTTTTTCATTCATTATTTTATCTGAAAGAAAAATGTATTAATAAATGATTGTGTTTTCCTCAACTTTAGTCCTTTGCCTGTAAATGTACCCTACAGCAGTTGGAATCAAAGTGGAACAGGGCCTCTATGGAAATGCTAAAAGTATCCTTGTCAACTTAAAAGTCGTCCGTCTATAGCTTCGACAGGTTTCCGGGCAACTTGGTGACTCAACCCTTGTGCAACACCTTCTAACAGGATGTCGTTACGAGCAAAAGGGGCCAAATTAAGCTGTGTCAAAACGGCAGGCCAAGGGAGAGGTTGCGGCGGACATCAAATCAACAGCAGTCCAATACAGGATCCCATTATCAGTGACACTATATGTCTGCCCTCTGGCCAAAAGTCACCGGCGCCGCTCAAGTTAAGGTGTTGCTTGATTCATTAGTGCCTCTGTCTGGGTCCGGGGTGACGGCTGCGCGCCTGTCCTGAGAGGGGTGAAAACTGGAATGTCTTTTCTTCCTGTCAACACTGTGTCACTTTAATATCTTTTGTCGACGCTCCGTCTTGACACCTGCAAAGGTTTGACAGGCACGATGGCGAGGGATCATGGGAGAGTCCTATTTAAAGGGAGTGGTTGACACTGTTGACATTTTCATTCGGGGCTTCTTCCCCGCAGCTTCCCTTTTGTCTCGGGGGCGGCCGGTATTGGAAAGTCGCTAAGTTGTTCGTCATTTGAATGAGCAGATAATAATCAGTCATAACACAGATGCTGCCGCGGAACTCGCTCGCCCCGGTTGACAGTGTCGTTTGTTTTAAAGCCCGGGATGGTCCGGGAAGATGAGATCTCACGTACAACGCTGAGATTTATTCGGGCCCTGGTGCTGTTATTAAAGAACGTATGATGTAAACAGCCTTCAGTCTATTATCGCTGCTGAAGTATTTACAGTGCGAAGTGCTGATGATACGCCATCAGAATATAATAGCTGTCAATGGATGCACAGTGCTAATAATGTAATGTGCCCCTCCCTGAGGGAGCTGATCTCCTCATCTGGGTCACGGTGAGTATTAAAAGGGTTAAGGGTGCACGGTAAATTTATTGTGGGTCTTCCAGCACCAATGGGCCAGAGCACTAATGGATGACCTTGGGGTTTGGCTGTTCCAGACTTGAGGAGATCATGTCTCACCACCTCCCCGAGCACCAGGATGACCCCGTGGCTCTCTGCCCCTGGCCTCAACCTTTAACTCGCTGATCTTTGACCAAATTATTAAGCAGACACCTGCTTTCCGGTGTATGGTCAGGGCGGGGGGGGGAGGACTGGCTTTTGGGCACTCTAATTTGATGTAGATGCGACAGGATCCGTCTCACTTAAGACAAACCCATCTGTTAGTCTTCTACTTTCACTGATAACTGTTGCCTTTAGGAGGATTAACCGTTTAGATTTAGATCAATTCAATGATTTTTAGGTGAATATTTACAGCCATCGCATTAATAAATGACATTGGATTAAATAGAATATATATTTAATCATGGGAAAAAAATAATAATACTCTTTTTTTCAAACTATCAAAGCTCTTCTTTTTCCTTTTAATTAAACAGATGTTTGCCTCTCAGTAAAATAATGCCTTTTTAAAATGTGTGACCCATTTGCTACATACTGTAGGGAAATTAATATGTCTGCACCGGACATCATTGACATGACAACAATATATACACTCTAGTAAAAAACATAATAATACTCTTTTTTAAATAAAGTAAAGTAAAAATGATAACAATAATATAATAACATCAACCATAATAATATTTGAATTAAGCCATATGGGGTCAAATAATACTTTTAATCCAATAGTTTTTATGTATTATTTTCCAAAAACAACTTTTACAGAATACAAAATCTATAAGGTATCTCTTAAAAAATACATATCAAAAGATTTACCTCTATTTTATATCCTGAGACTTGAATTTAATTTATAGTTTTACAAAAAAAAGAACTAGATAATCTCATTCATGGCTAGAAATAAACTGTGGAAGTGATAATATAATTAGGAATAATTGTTGTTTAATGCTTGTGTAATGTAACATGTATTTACTAACAGGTTTTATTTATAAAGCGTTATAAAACATTTTTGTTACTGATTTTGTCTTCCAATCGAAAATAATCTTGCTTAAATATTATTGATTAACTGGAATCAAACACTGCTTTTGTGCATCGACTTGAATCTGCTGTTTAATATTTAATTTCTGTTTAACTTCACCTTCTAAAATGTTAAACCATCGCCCGGAAAAACACATTAACTATAGTATTTTATGCAACCTGCCCCGTAGGACAACACGGTTCTCCTGGATAGAAACCGCCGCCCGACGTCAAGGACACAGTGATACTGGACCAGCCCTGAAGACATGGACTTCAGGGACCGGAGTGTGGCAAACACAAGGAGGAAAAAGAAAAGAGCGATTAAAAAAAATGGTGCCATCAAGGAATAGCACTGAAATGACACTGACCCAGGTCTGCCATCTTGCATTGTCCCACCATCTGCATACGTGAACTTTGCCTTTGAAACCTGGTTCCTCAATTAACACGTCCAGCTGGGCGGAGAATTCCGTCAGCTCCCTAATATCATTATTGCCGCACCAGACTAAAATATAAATATTAAAAATGTGCCCAGAGCTATTCTCTTTTCAACCAGACAGTCTGCTGTTGGGAATATAATGAAGTGAGCCCCATAAAGCAGGGGGAACGCCGTGGTCCTTCTGCCGTCCACAAGAGCAAAGATAAATGTCTTTGGCCAATCTTTGACAGTTCTTATTCTCTTCTGCTGAGCAGAGATCTTAAAACACAAGGCACCTACAGCGCGGAAACACTGAGGCTCTTTGCTTCTTTGAGATATCCCACTGGTTGCAGACAAAGAGGGTTTGGAAAACATGGAGTCTTCTTCCAAAATGCAAGCTGTGTGGTCTTTGTGATAGCCCCATTACCGCATGAAGGACTCTTACTTTAGGCGGTATGTGTCTGTCTGTGCTAGCTTGTATGGATAACTGTACTTTGCAGGAAAAAAAGATCTTAAGAGGAAGTCTTTGAATGCAGGACATTGGCGCAGTAGCGGTTAATCTCCCCCCACAGCTTTACAGACGGCTGTGGATTTAGGAGCTGGCATCATCACTGACCAGTGCTGTTTGATTAGATAACAGGGGATATACTGCAGGCATCAATAGTCCTCCGCGCTGAAATGAAACTGTTTTCTCTCCTGCAGGTCCGCTCACAACACGGTGGGAGTGATTCTTCCGCAGTCTGACGCCTGGAGCTGCCAAGCTGCATCCGCCACATGATCCCGATCATGACAACTCAATAAACTCCTATTGCTCCGAACCAGGTATGAAAGAGACTTGGAACACAGAGCAAGATCCTCTACGAGTTTGGGTGTTTCATTACCTGATATAAGCTTTTATAACTAACATTTTTTAAAATAAGAACTTGAAATCTTTTTGAAGTGTTGTTTAAATAATCTCTCATTTTATTTTAGGTTCAAGAAATACTCACAAGAAGGACGAAGCACTTTGAAAAAATGTTTTTGTATATTCAATACTTAATACAGAATAAAATGGTCAGCAGCCTTAAAAAATATTCCTATATGATCTGTCGTATATTGACCTTACAAGGGCCCATTTCTTTTGGCTTTACCCCGGTGAACCCTGGGCCTTCCCCCCTAATGAGACATGTCAAAAAAAACACAAATCAGTATTTTGTCCAGGAGACATTATGACTAAATACCTTGCTAACTATATTGCCTCCTCCCGACGTCAAGGAGAAGTGGCGTCTCTTTAGCAAACCTTTTTAAAATTGATCGTAGATTTGTTAATGGAGTTAAAGATGGATTAAGTTATTTTGGCTTTAGATGGTTGAATACAAGAATACTTTTACCTTGTGCATGATCACTGCAAGATAGGTTAAGATTTAGGATAAGTATTAAGAATTGTCCTTTTATATATTATGAAACTTAGGCCTGCACAAGTTAGCGTTACCACTTTGTCGATGTTTTTAATGAAATCTAAAATCAGTTGTAAAAGTCAGATTCAGGTTTTCAAGTCATAATAGTACCAAAACAATTCTATATAGTGGGGACAGTCACAAACTAGAAGCCAAAGTGAACAAATATGTCCGAAAAAGTATCAGATTCATTCATTTGTGTCAAGCATCGACATCAAGATAAGAATTAATAATGTTTAAAGCATCTTTTACCTCCCCTGTGTTACAAAAATGAGTAGTTCAGGATCGCCTTGTTCTCTGGCGGAACCCTTTGGTCCCCGAAACCTACTGCACAGGTTTGGACCTCACTTCAGATCTAGATGCATTTGGGGAAAGTAATGTGCTCCAGTGATATCTCTGATCATCGCTAAAACTCCCCAGCGCAGGAACTGTGTCGAGTGTGCTTATCGCCAACCCCCCCCTCGCTCCCCCAGCACAAATCATTCCGTGTCTCCTTCATCCCTCGCACCAGAACTGGATTTCAAAAGCAATTTCAGCTGAAAAATAAGGTGCTTTTCTTCAATTTTCACTCTATTTGTATCAGGGTTAGTGTTGTTTACCTAGCTAGTACAGTGGTATTTACATAGCTCTTTAGAAGGGAGAAAAACATATAGCCAGCCATGATTTATGGACTACACCTAGAGCGCAATTTTCTATGGCGCACACCTAATCTAAGAGGGTGTGGAGAAAGGTCACATCGACCATACAAACGCCGTCGCCCTTCCACGGAGAGTGGGTGGATTTTCATTCTGTTTAAAAAAATGTCACTTAGGTCTGATTTAAGATATGCAGAGCGCACCAGGCTGGACAACACGTGAAATATGAAATGAAAGCATCGTACGTGCTTCCAGCACACGGACGCTGTTTTTGACTGGGAGCAGCAGCTGTTACCGAAAAAAAACATTGGACAAAGCAAGACATGTCGTCAGGTGTTGGGATCAATGCCATGTTTCAGAGTTGTAACCTTTAGCCCACCCTTTGACTCCGGTGTGATATGATACCGCGGGATTGATAGAGATGGAAAAGACATGTTCGCTTCCCTCGGAGAAAACGATACCGCCCGTTCTCCGTCCTAATTTCTATCTCCCGCATCCCCTTAATGGTCATTGATCTCAAAAGCAGGAAGGAATAAACCATTTGTAGGTTTTTTTTACTTTGGAAAAAAAAAAGAGCTAAAAGGAAATGTGTGATTTCGTACTCTTGGTTAACTAGCCCTTTAATTTATTATCCATGACTGTGTCAAAGTTTCATCATGAATATTTAGACCATAATACCAGAGCTGGGGTCAGCGTGGCGAGGACGCTCATTTGTGCTGGCGAGAATGAAAAGAGGATGTTGAAATGTCAGCTCGTTTGCAGACATTCCTAAACACCATGACCAAAAATAAAGAAACAAAGAAAAAAAAAAGCTTCTCAGCTAATATTATGACTGGAGTTAAATTGCTTTTAAATTGTAATGTTCAATAAAATGTTCTTGGCACTCATATGAACTCAGTATTTGGTCAGTAAAACTATTAGTAGTTAAGGATTTATGAAAATAAACTCTGGAACTCGTTTTTTGTGTTCAATAAATGTTGCATTTGTAAAAACCAAAACCTGATCATTAAACTAAAATAGTTTTATTTTCTTCCACTTACCCAATCCTAGGGAAGGAGGAAAGGTCTGGACTTTCCTCTGCCCGAACCCTCCAAGTATTCCTTAGGAAAACCGGGGTCGTATAAGATACTGTTTTTCAAATGGGACGACGTCGCTCATCTGCTTCAGAAAAAGTGGTTTATTCTTCCTGTGGAGAAAACTTCTCTCATAAATTTGAAATATTGCTTAAAAGAGAACATTTTTCAGTGTTTTCGAATCTTAAATTCCACTGGTGAACAGATTGAAGAATTAGTTAGTTAGTTAACTATGAAAAATGTAAGATAATAATCTACGGCAAATAGGCTAGTAACAACTATTGCTAGCAATAGCATGAGCTATTAGCATATAGCATAGTGGCTAGTGAAGTGACACTTGTCACTTGTTTTCCTCCAGGTGACTTACCTTGAGTGATAAGGATATGCTTCGGTCCTCGATGAATGAATAGTTGCTATCACAAAATGTACTTTGCAAAAAAATAAGACTTAAGCGAGGAGGCTACCGGTTGAAAAGCAGGTTAACATAACGTTTAAAGCTAAGTCAGCACAAGAACAGTCGCCATGAGAGCATCAAGGATTAAAAAGAAACAATTCTGATCCAAATCTGACCAAGACATTTAAAGTGATATTCACTCATTTTCTACTCACCCTCATGTCGATTAAGGGTTTATTTTCCAAGTAATCTGTTCCTTTTTTAGAGTTGAAGGCAAACATACATAAGTCAATATAAATGTAGCAACAGTTGCTCACTTATCTTCGTCTAATTCCAAAATGACAAGCTTAAAAACATCCAAATACCTCTGTGGCGCTCGTCTGTGACGACCATCTTTTTATAGAAGCCTGGACAAGAGCAATTATTCTGAAAAAAACGTAAATAAGTCTAGATTCAAAGTTTGTTTGAAACAGTTGTTAGACGTCTCTCAGCTGCTTCCTCATTGAAACACATTGCAAGTCAGTGCGCGTGACTAACATAATAGCTAGCCTAGTAGCTAGCCTTGCAGTCACCGCTAAAACAAGCTAAAAATAAAGACTTGTTGGATCAATTCCTCGTATTGAAACTTCTATACAAGAGGGACGTTACAGACTAGCACTATGGAGCTATTTGGATGTTTTTAAGTTTGTCTTTTCGGACAAAGATGAAGACGACGACACCTAAGCCCCGGTTGCTACATTAGCATGGACTAACATTTTTGCCTATAACTCTAAAGCATGATTGAAATGATCTCGTCTGTGCTAAAAACTTTACATTCAATGAAAAAGAGCAGGAAACGAAGTCGCGCCACAGAAAGACATCCATCCTCGCCGACTAAAATGTGTCACTAGTGTCTCAACTCACAAGTGTCTGGGAACAAGTGGATCCATAACACCAAAAGAGGAAAGTATAGAATGACAGTTTAGCGATTCAGTTTCATGTTCAGCGTTATCCACTCATTATTTACAGAGCGTTCACTTGCTGCACGGACGGACCAATTTATGGGGAAGCAGAGGATCAAGTTCAGTACTAATGACAACCCTTCACTGACCTCTCCAGAGAAAACAAATGGAGCCCCAAGGTGATGTTTCAATATCACTAACTACTTGGGTGTCCTAGGGAAAGGAACAGATGTAGCCCTGAGGATGAGGACGGGGTGAGGTGCAGGTCAAGGCCACCATACGCCAAGGTTAGGGTCAGATAAGCACGGCTGGCTCGAGGTCCTCACTTGCCCACGGGCTATAAAAAGGGAGGCGTGGACGGACACTCAAGGGCTTTGGATCTAGTGTTATTCCACTGAGGGCCCGAGGGGCCGGTGAGGGCGGGGGCAGCAGGGTTCAGCGGAGCACAGCGCATGCGCTCACACTTTCTCCAAGACTGTCCACTTTAGTCACCGTCCTCCACGATCACATGTTTCTCATGTTGTGTTTTATACATATATTCACTCATTATTAGCTGTATTTATTTATTTTATTTAATCAGGAAAAATGCTTTTTTTCAGTGCTTTTTTAGGTGATATTTCCATTAGTGCTGAACTTAAAGTAAAGTATATATACTTTAGAAAACTCCATTAGTACTTGAATAGCATTTCTTTTTTTTTTAATATGAGTTACTAAGCTGTTGTTTCACTGGTCAATTTGACACACATCGGAGAAAAGTGAAAAAACACTGGTATCTATTGAATCATCTGTTAAATATGGCCATAAGAAAATGTAATTATGGTATGAAAATGTAAAGATAAGGGTAATATAAAATAATTATTTGAATGAACTATAAATGGTAAATGGTCATTATTTTTTTTTTACAAGAAGTCATTTCAAAAATGTGTATTTTGGGGAGGAAAAGGCAAAACAAACATACTACATAAATAAATATGTTCGATTGCTCGAGGCCATTATACCTTCATCCATAAAATCTAATACATCTAATAAATAAAAATACAACATCTCAAAAATATGAAGAAAAAGGAACAAGTACGTACAGATTTGAGTTTTTTCTGTACATTAATTCGTCGGTAGGGTATTGAAAATGTTTTATTTATGAGGATAATAATTATCTGTTATTTTTTTTTTTAAATGTATTGCTTGATAAAGTTCCATCCTCTAGTCTCTAAATTCGATTAATTGATAATAATTATTAAAATTATAATTTTGTTTGATTCGCTTTTTAAGATTCAAAAATGAAATTCAATGGGAGTAAAGCCTTGTGTTATCTCAGGGTCAAAGTGACCCCTAAGACTTGAAACAAATGTAATTGTCTCATCTTGACCTAGAGACAACACAAGGGATAACACAATTACTTTGTTTTCAGGCCTGAGAGTTTAAAGTTAGGGTTGAAAATAAAAAACAAAACAAAAAAACGATAAAAAGTGAAATATTGTTTAATTTATTTTTTCAAATTCGGATTCAAAATCAGAATTTTAATAAGAAATTAGTTAAAACACCAAAAATATATATAGAATAAAACATAAATATAAATAAAATGAATTAAAGTAATTTTCACCACTTAAATGTAATTTCTCTTACTTTATTTCATTTTATTTTACTTTATTAATCTTGTTTTATTTCATATATAAAAATACATCCTGTGTTCTGTTTACAACAATACAAGTTTTCTAGTTTCTGATTCACTTATAAAATACTCATTTAGAATTCAGTTAGTTCTCAGTTAAAGACAAAACAAAGCGGCAACATTCATAATTGATTGAATATTATCCTCCTGATGAATGTGCACACAGACGCTCATCCACGATGCAGACAAAATTAAACCTTAATTGTGAAATTAAAAAAAACCTAAATACGGTTATTTGTTAAGACTCTGAAATGTCAGACTTCGCCATTAGTTGCGGCAGGAGATCCCATGGTATTTGGAGAGCATAAATTATCTCTCGCACATTTATTTTTGACTTAATTAATAAGATAACCTAAGTGATTTATTTGATTCCCCCGGATCGTACGGCACAGTAATAACCTGGCGCTTTTGCTAAATGTGTTCAACAACAGAAAGCGAGTGCAATTACTGTCATATTCACGGGGAGGAGGATGCTAATGGGGAGATTTTCTCCTCCAGATCAAATCAAATGTAAATGTATCCTGGTGGGCCGTGCTTTCTTTAATTAGAAGGTACGAGGAGTTTGATAAACTCTTAAAGATTGTGGTTCCTGCGGTTGTCAGCTCATTACACGGACGCTCGTTCAGATGCTTCATATTTCCCAGAGCATCAACAATACGCCGCCGACTGTCAACGTGTAATATAGGAAATCATCTCTCAGATGGAGCCAACAGACATTCAGTGTCTCTCGTCATTAATAATACCTCAAATAAGAGCTCAGATGTAATGAAGAGCACTGATCCTCTATTCATTTATTATTCATTTTCCAGGTGAGAAACAAAGAGTGACCTGCCATATAATGAGCGGAATAAAGAGCCTCCACATCCAAGGGAGAGAAATGGCTGCCTTTATTTCCACAGGAGGAAAACAACAAAGACAATTTGGTGATTTTTTTAGACAGCACTGATGTTGGGTGTCATAATTAAAAGGATTGTTTTATTCATTATAATAAACATTTTCCCTCCCTGGAGTCGAATTACGCTCATTTCAATTTCAAACCCAAAGCTGATTATGTTTAATTCTTTTACAGAGAGAGAGACAGAATGAGAGAGTGAGAGAGAGAGAGAAAAAAAAACTTTATGTTTTTTAGGTTGTATCTAAAAATACAAACTGCCAGGAATATTATATTAATTGACTATTTGTCACTTAAAATGTGTGAAAAATATAAAAGATTAGTAACATTATGCTTATAAAGTGGAAAAAAAAATCATTAACTTGTATTTGTTTAAAATAGTCTCATCAGCTTTAATTTAACGAATTATATATATATATATATATATATATATATATATTTTAGAGATATTAGTTTTCATAATCATTTGTGACCGTATATTTTTTATTCATAACTTTTAAATCTAGCTATGTGGAATACATCATTTATATAATATATATATATATATATATATATAAATATATATATATATATATATATATATTTTAATAGTGACATAATTGGAATTTAATAAAAAATGAAAGTGAAAAAGAAGAAGAAAAAAAGTACTTTGAAAGTAATAAATCCGGCATTTTTTCATTTCTAATGAAGATCTAATTTTAATATTATTATTATTTAATATTTGCTCTAATTTTTTAGAGCAAATATTTATTAAAATATGTATTCATTCACTGTAATTGTAAACAGCAGAATATAAACACATCTGTAGATGTGATAAATTCCAGTGTGTGTCCGATGAGCTATAATACAGCTTCTTTATTCGATCCACCGCTGAGTTTGTAATGACTTTAATAAATAATACATGACGAGATAAGTTCATAAACCCTCAACAGTGATGTGTTTGTGTCCTCGTTATTGACACGCTCTTTATGACGGGCCATTTTAATTAGATCTCAGGAAAGGATGTTGACTGTCGGCACATAAAGATTAACAGCAGAGATGTCGACCGACTGCTGTCGTAAACTGGAGGCAGCCAAGTTGGTCAACATTTATGCGAGAAAGACGCAGGAATAGTCGAGGAAAAAAAGAGGAGCGAAAGAAGGGCGAGAAGAGGGAGAGAGAGGCACGGCTCCCCAAAGGTCACTCCTTTTTTGTGTTGAAAAATTGACATTTAAACACACATTTCAAACGTCACCGATAAAAACTACAGGAGATAATGGCGAGCGCTCGAGTCACGCCGCCGCGCAATTACACCTATAATGAGATGCAAATATGCAAATGTCTTTGTGCACGCTTCAGCTCCCTTTTGTGGAAGGCCACGGCGGCGGCGGCGGATGATAGATGCCACGCTGGCGGTGGCAGACAGAATGGTGACATGTGGGAGTGGGAGCAAGCAGAGAACAGAACTGGGGCAAATATGCCACACACCCTCACAGAAAAGTAAATCCCACAACTGCCTGGGCTAATGCTCGGCTGAATGCACTCCAGATTCCTCGAGTTAATTAATTGTTACAGATATTTTCAATTAATGGAGTAATAGGAGGCTCGCCGGAGACATCTGTGGCCGTTTTGAAAGCATGATAAATATCAAGATAAATATTGATGAGGGAGGAGGCGGATCTGTTTTTTTTTCTATTTGTGAAAAGTACTTTTTATTTAGAAGCCTACTTTTTTACTCGCTCTTTTACATTTAGTCTGTGGAAAATGTATATATTTAGATTAGTTTCCAAAATGTCTACTTATGAAATTTAAAAATAAACATTTTCTTGATCAATACATTTGGGTTATATCAAATAATAATAATAGGAAATGGGGTGTGGTTTGTTAGAGAAGGGGGCACATTATATAGCTCACTGGAGTGGAGGGATCATGTAGAAAAATGTTAAAAAGGACTGAAAAAAAGGGATGAAAATTGTATAAAGATAAAATATTTGAGGATGTTTAAAACAAAGGACGTTAAAAAGTGAAATAACGCGATGACAAGATAAAAAACAAGATTTAATTTCGGGTATTTATCAAGATATTTAAAAAAAAGACAAAGAAAAATATATTTTATTGTCTACATTTTAAAATATTACATTCTTCTTTATCAATAAAATCAAATTGTACCATAAATAAAAATAGGAAATTGGGCTGGTTGATTCTAAGGTCTGTGCCATTCACCAAGTTAGACTGTTTAGCAATTTAATTTCCTAGGTTTCCAAATGATAACTTGAAAAAGTGGCCATAACTGAAATAATGGAGGAAAAAAAAAGAAAGAAATAACCTTTCCATTCAACTATAAATGGTAAAGGAATCATACACCAGCCCTGGGCAAAGTGCGGCCCTTTGACTGTATCCATGCGGCCCTCATAAGGGTCCAAGATCCTGTTGAAGCTAACAATTTTATTTCGTATTCATCTCTATTATTTATTACTAGTCTATGCCTAAAGTCACTTTGGCATTTAATTCCACTTAAATATTTGAGTTAATTTTAAAACCATTTGGAAAAAAAAGTGCTAATTTAGGAGATTTGCAAAAATAAAAATATTTAACAACAATTTGAGTATATTTAGCATGATTTTAATGCTTGATTTTATACTTTTTGCTCCTTCTTTTTTGCTAAAGGCCCCTCAAAACAGCTACTGTATAAATCGTGGACCCTGAGAAAATGAAATGTAATTGCATTTCAACTGAATTTCAACTGTATTTTCTGTATCTTTTGGGGGAAAAAAAGAAAATTAAAGGAAGAAAAAAGAGAAAATTAAGTGAAAAGAAGTGAAAAAGAAGTTTTTGATCAGAAACATTCTAACACCAGTTTTATGGTTTAATGATGGGGGGCCTTAAAATACAATCCTAATGCAGGACACGGCCCTCCAGCCACACTTTCAACTACAGTACACTTGGGAGTGTGCGTTTGTGTATCCCGCATCAGTGTGTTTGTAGGTGCTGTTCAAGCGTAACATTGTGAGCACCTGCATAATAGTGCTCGCCGCTCCAGTGCCACCATCAACGGCAGCTTTCGTGGGGGGGGGGGGTTCCCCGGCTGTTGTTGCCAGGACTCTCTGCCAAGACTGGAGCAAGGAAGGAAAACCCATGAACCAGTGACAGGCTTGTTGGCTGGTTCGTTCTGACCCTTTAGATGACCCGATTTGCTGAAAACTGCTGAGCCCTGATAGAAATAAAAAAAACAGTGATTCATAGCCTGGGACTAGTTAGCTAGTTTTGCCAAACAACTGGCATCTGCTTTGATAAGGATTTTCTCATCTCGGTATGCGTTTAAATGCATTAAAATAAAACCAAAAAGTTGAAGACAAATACCTTTACCCAACTTTCCCCCTCCTCTTAGCGAGAAAATCACAGCAAGAATGGGACACACAACATGCTAGCAGTCATGCTGTTTGTTAGAAGCAATTAATTTCTCCAAGGCCTTCATTCCATTCAGGGTAAGCTATTGTGCTCTAAATCCTACTATTGGGAGCTTCTCTTGTGCCACGTAGGAGGGTATGAGAGCGGGCGGAGGATCGGGGAAGAGAGCGAGAGCCCCAGACAGAAGCTTTGGATGACAGATTATCTTGGACCAGTTAAGCATGTAATTGCTCAAATGAGTTAAAATCCCTTCAAATATCTGTCCCCGCACCTCATCACACCACTTCATACACTCAAATATTTGACAATTGACGAAGATAAAAACCTGGGAAAGGGATCTTCAGTTCGCGGCTCAACACTTTTTTTTTCCACCACAGGAAAAGAGTGAAGTCGATGAATATGAAGGCATATATATATATAGAAAGAGAGAAGTAAGGAGTGGTAGAATTGATGCAGGGATTTAAATTTTAGTCGAGAATTTAAACTTAAAATCGTCTGGATTCCAACACGTTACGCTGCTATATATTTAATGGTTCCCCATATATTTGCGGGTTTTCTATCCTATTTAAATTGAGAAGCAATTTCACCTTAATGAGCCGTAGAACTCCCGAGATCAGATCCAGATCATTTGCTCTCGTGTAAGATGGGGGGGTACAAGGGGGGGGGGTTTCCCCACTTGCCAGGTGTTTTTTGGCTGCTACCAAATGCCACCCTCGGAGCCGAAAAGGGGTGTCCCAGCGTTCCTCTCCTGAATGAATGCTAATGAGGGCGTGTGTGTGTGTCTGAATGTTATTCACACCACATCAAACTGGGGCTGCAAAGAGGTGCAAAACTGGGGCTGGCAGCGTCCCAAACCAAAACAACCTGGACGGATGTCAGACTTAACATGTGCCAGCGACACATGGATTATTGTAGAGAGGGAAGAGACCACGTTTACATCCACTCAGCTGTCAGTCCGGTCGAGACGGTTATTGTCGAGTCAGTCTGATGAACACCCGGCAATCTTTAGACACGGTCAACATCACAACATCTTCCATTTGAAATATATATATAATATTTTTTAATATTAATTCTGTATTCACTACATCTTTAAAAAAACGTGTTGCATCATGGGACTTATCCAGAGGCGTCGATGGTATTCTAACCAGACTAAATCAATGTTTATTGTTGCAACACAGCGAGCCAGCAGGTCACTGTTTATTTTAGTGTTGGAAAAGTGTAGGTAAAAATAGAAAAGTTTTCATACAGTTACTAACCAAAATATTTATTGTGTCCACATTTTTTTACTGGGGAGGCACCGCCACCTCTCAAAGTTGGTAAAAGCATCACCGGTGTTAATTCAAAGCAGGGCAAAAAAAGGTTCTAACACTGGTATCAGTATTGAAGGGTTGATGAGGCTTCATGAAACAGCTGCTGATGCGTCACGATACAGTGTCTTCATTTTGAAAGGACCACTAGATGTCACTCTCTGCTTTATAATCTTTGTCGCCGATCTACTAATTCATTGAACCCTGGCATTATTTTTAGACTGAGAGTGCCATCTAGTGGTGAAGGCACTGTATCATGATACATCATCAGCTGATTCAAGAAGCCTCATCAACACATTACTAACGAGCCGTACACAAAGCCCAGGTTTTCATTATCAGGACCGTAAAAGTTCAGTGCATTTCTAATTCTCATCAGTCAAACTTTCTGTTCTTTAGCTTCTTCACTGAAATCTAAGACAGGAGATTATTATTTTGGCAACTGTCTTGAAAAGAATTTGTATCAGATAGTCTAAGGTGGTCAAGATCAAGAGTTTTGTAGTTTTCAGACTTTTGCTAGCATTTGCCCCCCAGGGTTAACTCTGGTACTAGTTGGTCACAAACTAGTACTGTCATACCATGTTATTTGGAATGTATCCATTATATTACTTACACTGTTTTTTAGAAGCAGTTATTTGTGTTTTTACATCATAATAAATCAGATAAAAGTGATTAGAAACATATTGTAATGTTTTCGAAGTTATTGCTCATTGGATCAATATAATTCAAAAACTTTTTTAGCATTTGAAAAATCATGGTAATTAGCCAAATGGGATAGTTGGTGGCAGTCATGTTTTGGAACTCACTTGCACACAGAAGTAAAAAAGAAAAAGAAAAAAAAAAGCTCTTTCCCGCCCACTGAGTGACCAATCTTTATAAGATTCATGGATCCAGATCCCGTTTTTTTGGAATCTGCTGGTTCTGGTCCATTGATGATTTTTTTTGAAAATGGCATTGGTTTCCATGTTTGAGTTGTTTTGCCAACAAACAGAGAAATGCTGGAAAAATATCTCGGGTGAATATGTAATCAAATGAGTATTTATTTATATAATACCTGCACAAACTTCAATATGTGGTCGGTTTAAAAGTCCATTCAGAAGAATAAATGTGCTTCTATAACTAGAATGCAATAGTTGGAAAATGACGGTCGACTTTGCTAAGGTGAGACATTCGGCGCGTCGGCTTCACATTGGCTGACAGCTGATGTGTAGACAAGGTCAGTAGATGTACAAGCTCTCATTTAAAACATAGACACGAGAGCAGAACTGGGGTTAGTTGGGTCTATCAGAGCTGTCAATCAATTAATGACAATTATTGAGCAAGGACGCCCGTGGGAGGTGAGACGGAATGAGAATGACCATCAGGGAACAACATTGGGAACGGGACGAATTATGGAGATTGGAAAATAATGACCAAAACTGAATGATATTACCAGCCCACACATGCAGATCGCTTACATCCCAGAATGCGTTAAGTGTGTCAATTGAGCAGCGTGACAGGGATCCGGACCTTGTTCTGCTAATGAAATGACCAAGGACGACCAGATTCAATAACTTATTATAGATTCCATGGAATACCAAGAGATTTTTCATGGGTTTAATGAAGTATCACTGATGGTTTCATCTTGGTAATGTTGCTCATTTCTATGATCCATGGCGAGTCATAAGGATGTTACAGGTACGCTCTTTACTGATGGCTCGACTCATGGTCACATGGACATCTCCACAGTGGATGGCTGGATTTTCAAATACGTGAATTTATATTTTTCTGCTGCTAAAAAAGCTTCACAGTAATAGAAATGTTTTCACTGCACTAATGAGTTTGTTGGGATGTAGCCTTAGTATGAATTTAAATCTTTACTAGACCACGTTAAAAAGTGCACCAATCATTGTCATTTCTGTTCAAAAATAACTGTTGATTGTTGTTGTTAAGAACTCAAAATTACCTTTAGGTGGGACTGTATGTGTGATGGTTGTTTGTCTTTTTGTGCCCTACGACAGACTGCTGAGCTGCTCAGGGTCTTCCCGGCCTCACGCCCGAAGTAGCTGGGATCAAGGCCCAGGCAAGGCCTTGTAAAGGGGATAAGCAGTATAACAAATCAAGGACCGTTGACTAATGCAACAAACTCACATTTATAGATGACATTCCAAAAGTAAAGTAAAGTAAAAAAAAAAGTAAAGTCCCGGGTCCTTTTCATGTTGTTGTTGTGTCATACAACTTATAAATGTCACTCAAGTTTGCAATTTTCCATTAGTCAAATGATAACACAACCCATTTTTATGTGTCTGTGAAGAAGTTCTCAAATATTTGTTAACTGGTTGTAGATATAGGTGCTTTAATCTTGAATTTCTGATTAAGATAACTCTTGGTATGATGTCATATTTCTCCCCCCAGCCATCATCCTTGAATTTGACCACCATTGTTCTACAGTGACGGGCTAAATGGTTGGCAAATATTAAAAGAAAACATATTGACACACATTAAAACACATTTAAAGTCATTCATTCTTTTCTGCGATGGCTCTTTTGGTTTTAAGTTCAGGGCTTTCATTGTGTTTTTTAGATTCTGTGAATTTCCAATGGTCATGCAAAGCTAACAAAAGTGATAATTTATACTTGAGGCTTGATTCCTAGATGGATACTGAACTAAAGTGGGTTAATTTAAACTCTGGTGTGTGAATTGTCTGTGTGTTACAATCGGTTTAGGTTCTCTATCGGGAAGATACCCTACCAAACTCACATCTAACCATCCCAATACAGAATACTTCATTCATCGCTAATGTGAAATCGCTTTTTTGTTGCAGTTACTCCATTCATTGGGTCAGTTCATTAAACTGAGTTGAATTCTTTTTTTAAGCAATACCAGCAAAACAGGAAGTTATACTTTATGAATTTACACTCAAAGAAACCCACAAACAACAAAATCACTTCCAGTTTTGTGTCTTTAACAATAGTGGAATTAATCAAAACGTATTGATAATGGTGGAGTGTCTGGTAAAAGTTTAGAGTTAGAGGGACACCCTGGACAGGACGCCAGTCTGTGGCTCACAAAGACGAACAACCATTCACACACACACTCGTACCTACGGAAAATTTCCCCAAGTTCCAAATCAACCTCTGTATGTTTTTGTGCACGGATTAAACCCATGAACCACAAGAGGCGAACATACAATCTCCACACAGAAAGTTCACAAGTTTGCTCACTCTCCACCTGGAAGCGAACCGACAACCTTGTTGCTGTGAGTCGACCACTGCGCCACCGTGGCTGTTTACTATATGTTTATTATTTATAACTGTATTTTATACTATATTTTAACTAACAATAACTTGTTAACTAACATTTTATTAATTCTCTGTTAACCATCTATCTAAGTAAGTAAGTCATTTGTATTTATAGAGCGCTTTTCCAGACCAGGGTCACAAAGCGCTTAAACAATCAAAACAATATTCAATAAAGTATATACTTTAAAGGTCAAGATAAAACTGATAACACAACAGGAGTTCCAGAAAATCAAGGAAAAGCCTGAACAAATAAAAACATCTTAAGATGTTTCTAACAGGTTAACAAATACTTAATTTAATACTTAATATCAATTAACAGTTAACTTATTATCTATTGAGTACTTAAATGGATCGTTTTTTCTAACCGAGTGACTCGGCGATCATGCCGACATCCTGCCTGACGTGGTGTCGTCGCCGACACAGGCCCACTAGAGTCATGCCCAGAAATGGAAGAGAGAAAAAAATGGAGGGAGGGGAAGTGTTTTGAAATTCTCCAGCTGGCAGGCTTTAATTTCCCACCATTCTAATTAAAATGCAAATTAAATTTATAATTAGCAAGCACAGTATCCGAGAAACCACCTTGTGTGCAGCCCAAACATATGGGGCAACCAGCGGTGGGCAGCGCCGTCTCCGAGAGACGACAGAGGTGGGCGGCGGGACTGAAGAGAGCTTGTCGAGGACAGGGCCACTGATCACAGGCTGGTCTGGCGACAAGGGAGTGGCGCTGTGGTTCACTCTGCCCCTCTCAGCTTGAAGTCCTCGCCGCTCGCCACGCAACGGCGAGCCACCACGAGCGCAGGAACCCGGGGTTTCTACTCCGCTGTCACCGGCGTGTCACAGGTCAGCGCTCGTCACCCCGAGAGGCAGGAGTGCGACGACAAGCACTGCTGGGGTCACCTCCTCCCGATCGAAAGGTTTCTGACCAAAATTAACCTCCACTGACTCTCAGATAATTAATTTTTCATTGATGGCCATTCTTTGTAAACATTTTTTTTTATTTTTTTTATTCCACCCGGAGTCTTGGGAAGCAAGCGGAGCATGAGGACTTTCATTGAAGTGAGGGAATACTTCAGGATACACTTCAATAATGGATTGTTGTGCTGTAATGAAACCGAGTGAAAAAACAGAGTCGATATATTTCTTATATAAGGGTCACTCAAAACTAATTTGTTTTTAGGTCCTGGTTTTGGATTTTAGGTATCCTAGTATGCATGTAAAATATAAATAAAAAATGATTCATGTCTCTCAGGAGATACCAGGGCTGCCAAGTTTCAGAAAAGAGGCCATATAAGGGTCACAGCTGAAATATTATGTTTTAATTATGAATTTCTCTAAAATTCTACTTCCATATGTTACATTTTATTTTGAAAAATTTAAAACCTATTGTTGAATAATTTGAAAAAAAAAAAAAGACAAACAAGATTAATTTAAAACAGTCCATGGCTGAAATTGCAATGCAGATGGAATGTTGTGATCATGCCATGCTCTTAATTTGAAATTTTTAAATGTATTCCCTCCTTTTGTTTGAGGTTTGTTTGAGGAATTTACCGTCACTCTCTAGCTTGTCGGCGCTGTTGTATCACAATGTTGTTAAATTACAATGAATCGACCACGCGCTGTTGTCTTAACCTGTGTAAGAAGTGATGCTGTAATGAAAGATACACCCGTCTTCTGTTGCTTCTGATTGGTTGCGTTGTGTTACTGTGATTGGCTAGATTTATGAAAACAAAAACAGAACCAAAGATTATTATCATGAAACAATGCGTTTGAAGTATTAAATGGGTTACCGTATTTTCCGCACTATTAGGCGCACTGGATTATAAGGCACATAGAATGAAAGATACAGTCAAACGTTTGACTGGGGTTGTGTTGTGCATCCACTAGATAAAGCTGTGCTTAAGGGAATGTCAACAAAACAGTCATATAAAGTCAAACTTTATTAAGCATTCTGACAACTCCGTTCACTCTCATGATAACAATGTTCAAATGATGTTTAAAAGGCTTCAAGCAGCAGTGCATGAGACTGGTGTTGTGAGCAGACAAATGTTGAGTGTGCGGCAGAGAAGTTGAGCGAGTGTTTTTGTGCAAAAAAAAAAAAAAATTTAAGTGTACAACAACCAAGACACACTCGCTCACAACAGTGGCAGTAATCTTACTCCATAGCCCTTCCGCCATGATGTGACATGGGTCGTTAATCCCACCCCATGACGACACAATGACATAATTCCGCCCACGGCGTGTCAAATCAGTCGGCGCAGAGTCATGAAAGTGTTTGTAAACAAGTCACCCACCCAAATAATGTTCATATATAAGGCACTATGGATTATAAGGCGCACTGTCGTTTTTTGAGAAATTTAAAGGCTTTTAAGTGCACCTTATTGTGCGTAAAATACGGTTATATAAGCATGTGGCTAAAATCGTGACGCTGAGATATGGATTTTTTGTACATAGTACTGCCTAATTCCCTTCAACAGGCCAACGTGAAATAAACATTAATTATCTTAAAATAAATGTGTTACAATGGTCTAAACTGACTGTGCGACCAGCCATGGCCCCTGTGAAAAGATGGAGTTCCCAAACTGTAGTCCAGTGTCTGTTGTAGCGCCACAATGGCTTGAGCCAGGTCGCCGTGGGTCAGGGATGTATTCTCAGACTTTCCTTTGCTTTCTCCCTCTAAAGACACCGATGAAATGGCACCATCAATCATCCATCAGTTGTCAGAGCCCGTAGCGAAGGTCAGGAGGAATCCGTGTCAAAAGAAAAAAGGGACGTATCTCGGGCCATGCGCTTTTGCTCAGCAGGACAGTCTGCCGGTGACACCGTGTCAAGAGACTCCGCCAACCCACTCCGGAGTCATTCTCAATGAGCGACTTTGTCAGGCGAGCCGGTCCCATATGACCGGCTCCGACAACCCCATCCTATTGTCACCTGGGCCGGACCACCGAGTGCCATTACTTTGAAACATGTCGGGGACATCCCGGCGGCTGTCAGGAGATAGATAAATAGACCCGGCAGACACGGCACAACACATGTCGTATAGCAACATTATTTTGTGTTGCTTCACGGCAGCCGACGGGACGACGAACCAATCATGACTTGAGTTTTTGGATCTGAAAAGGCCCCAGTTGTCGGACCGCATTAGCAAAAAAAAAAAAGCCACATAATAGAAATCCACTCTGTGAAGATTTTAGAAACCGCTGAGGTCGACAAAAAAGTCAAGATGATGTATGGCTTTCGCCAAATTGACGGCCACTGCCGGACAAAACGCGGTTTCCCAAATATAATCCTCCATTGTCTCGCCCTGTTTGGGCAGCGCTCCCTGCACGCCGTTTTGGTCGCGCCACCTGTTGTCTTATTAATCATGCAGAGAAGATACTCATAAATCATAACGTTCTTCAATTAATCAAGCTGTCAGCTTCTAGGTGAGAGGCCACGCTCGGAGGAGACAGGGGTCACCGTTGTGGTGCGCGAGGGGTCGCGGCGGCGTGGCATCTCTTATTCTTGGGAAGTGTCAGCGCCGGAGTCTTTGGAACAAAAGAGAAATCAAAGTCCAGGGGACACAAGAAAAGGAAGGCGGGGGAAGGCGGAGGGGAAGCCACACAAGAGCAGGAGAAAGGAACCGGGGTGCGCGGCATAAAGGCAGTCAAATTGACCTGTCATTACATCAAGGCGGCTTTGCCAAGGCGCTACATTATCACACTCGCCCATACCCTTTTCACATGACAGAGTTGCTGTAACTTACCAGGATCCCTCCACAGCCCTATTTGCATAATTAACAAGTCATTCATGTGTCATTCATTCCACTTCCCATTTGTTAGCGCCCTCACATGCCAGAGAGTGAACTGTATCCGATACGCTTCGACAGTTATCGTGTGGTTATCGCCGCGAAAAAGAAAGACAGAGATATTTTCATTGGAATATAGCAACAGGTTGCACTTACGCCTGATGATGGTGACAGACGCTTCCTGAGGGAGAGACAAACAAACAAGTCCATCAGCAAAACACATAATTATTTGTTAGCATATCTTTGTATAAGGTTTTTCAAGATGTCATATGTTTTGCTGAATGTTTCACCAACGATATGCCGAGTTAGAACTGGAAGATTCATCGTTGCTTTTGTTGTTTCAAAGTCAACTTTTACTTCATAATCATCCTATATTGTCTGTATTACTTATTCGATTTGATGTGTGAGCTAATGCTAGTTAGCGTCAAAGCTAACATCTGCTCAATATTGATAAGGCGACAAGATACCGTATCAAAATTTGACTGCACTGTATCGATATTTTCGAGGGGCTTTCAAATCATATTTTAATTTCAAGTAATTAAGTTCCTCTATGGTTTATAATTCAAAAATGTGTTTTTTAAATTAAATAATTCTATTTTTTTAATTTTACAATTAACATGAAAATATTATTGGTAGTGGTTCATTTTTCAGTTGCAATTAAACTTCCGTCCGCCAGCTCCACGACTCAAGGAACAATGCAATCCAGCAAGATCCCTGCGATAGCTGGGGACGAGAGGATACACTCGACTCCAGCAGCTTTTCAAGTTGATGTTTGGACATGTTTTGGTTTCAAACAAATGAAAGCATTTACAACTTCAACAAGAGTCATGTGCTCCGTAAATTCTGCAATGCTAGAGGAAAGTACTTGGACAATTCTACAAATATATCCACAATATATTGTATCGTTTACCTGTATCGTGTTACCAGATTATTTACAATTCCCACACCTGGGCTCTATGTTATTCTGTAACATAAAATGAATTAAAAAAAATAAATAAATAAAAATGACTTGGGATTCAGCTAATACTTTTTTTCCCCTATAAGTTTTGATGGGCTGTGTAATGTGGCACTACACACTCAATCTTGTAGTGATATCACAACATTTCAACCATTTTTCTTCCTTTTGCATGACGATTAGAACCAACCATGTATGTACATCAGTTTGTTTAAAGATGTTCTTTGCATCAGTACTTTCTTTACAAAGCTAGAGTTAAGTCATCGCACCTATGAGCTCCTTCTTATATACAATGTTAGAGAAACTAGACAAATGCTTAAATTACTCCTTATATTGTGTAAGCAACTGTGTTCTAATCCTTAGACCTCAGAGCCCAAGCTGGGGTGTAAGGCTGGATCAGATCACTGATGTAAGGAGGAGCCTGACCATGAATAGATCTGAAAGTAAGAACCAGAATTTTAAAAATTGATCCTGAAACTGATAGCCAGTGAAAAGTTTAAAGGATCGAAGAAATGTGAGTTCTTCTACTAGAGCAGGTCAGAATTCTCACTGAAGAGTTTTGTATTAACTGCAGGCGAGACAGATCCTTCTTGTTTAAACACAAAAATAAACTGTTACAATAGTCTAAAAGAGAAGACACAAACGCATGGAATACAAGCTCCAGATTTTGTTGTGACATCAATAAGTGAGCAGCAGTTTACATCTCAAATGATAAACTATTACAACATCAGGCATGAGGTCATAATGTACCTGACACCCATCACCTGTGTACTTCTATTCAGGCTTCAGAAAGCTGCTGAGAAAATGTGTTTGTAAATGATTATTTGATTTCTTGGATCAGCTGGAAGAAGAGATTTTTAAAAGAGGACACACTTCCCCTTTTTTCTCACTTTCCATCTGAATATGTCATTTGCTGCCAATCTTGGGCTGCACGTCTTAAAAGCAAAGTACAGGTACTTTAACCCAACACCCTTTCCACAACGATTAGAAGATAATTGTCAGTAATTTCTCCTGAATGTGCTTTACATTAAGGATGAACTTTAGCGTCAATAAGCTCTGTCAGTCTCTTAGCGTTACTACATTTGATTGACATCTACCATTTATGAACGTGTCCTTGTCCATGGCTGCCCACTCAGCCGATGTCCCCGAGCGAGGAGGAGATTTTAAGGCACGAGCAATAGAGCGAGTGAGACTGATGATCATAATCAAACCTGTGAGGAAGACTCACAATCAGAGGAACTACTTTAACAGCAAATGCACCTAAAGGTTTGGAGATGCGAAAACTAAAAACTCATGTTTGAAAGAAAAAATTCTGTACAATACAATAAAATAAAATAAATTAATAAAAAAATTAGAAAATAATATTTAAAAAATGTAATAATTAAAATGCACTTAATAAACTGTATAAAATCAAGAATTGAAGATGTACCCAAGTTGTTTACATATTAAAAGCTGTCAAGACCAATAAATAAAAAGATTAAATATCACTTATTAAGGTGAGTTTGTCCCTTTTCACTAATTAAAAATAAAGTTTTCCCTTAAAGTATTTGCTCAAGGATGTATTTCAACCATTAGGTCTGAACAACTACTGAGAAAAAGTGAAAGAAAATAAAGAATAGTTTGCACCAAACCTGATCAAAGTGTGGTTCTTGACACACGTGTGGCCTTTACACAGTAATTCTGTGGCCCTGAAGAACTAATGAAAATAAGGGTTACCTTTTTTTATTTTTTTATTTCTGCAGTCAATACTCATCCATTTTTTTTCACGATTTAAAAAAAAAAAAAAAAGTAGAAGATTGTGGAATTTCTGTATCTAAAAGTGTATCTTTCACATCCTTTCTACTATGTATTTTTTTAAATTAAATATTAAATATTTATTTTATTAGTTAATATTTAACCTATTATTTCTGGTTTGTGTTTATAAAGAAATTAGATTTTTTTTCTGTTTTATCTCCCGAATACAATCACTATATATACAGAGTTTTCTTTTTTTCTTTGTCCTATTTAAAGCCACCTTATCCACAGTAATAAAACAAAGTATATTTTTAACTATTTAGAGTCCTTTAAGCATATACATCTAGAAAATATGAAGACAAAAGCGACTAACTAAGAGTAAAATTAGGCTAAATAAATCTTTAAAAAAAAAAGCCTATAAATGATGTTTAATAGTCGCATCTTTGAAGAAGTAAACCCACAAAACAGTTATTTCTGCGAAAGTGGCGAGGAGAAACTTCCTTTCAACAGGCAGAAACCTCGAGCAGAACCGGACTCAGTGTGGACCTTTATTGTTGTTTGTGCGTTTCACCTCAAACCCGCTTCATTTCAGCGACAGAGGGCGACCACTGCTAATAGACACCTTTAAACACAGTGATTAAACACTTTAATCAATCACAATCCCGCCGTGTTTATTAATCACTTTATCAAACGCTTGATGCATTGCAGCTTCTAATGGACTCCATTTATTTTGATTTCTCCTCTCCTTGTCTTATCGAGAAAGGCTTCTCCCAATCTGGCACAGATAAAAAAAAAAAGGGGGCGAGGGGGTTGTGAGAGACGTTTCTTCTTAACTTCTCTGCAATCGCTTCGCTGCAGATGTATTAGTGGCTTCCATGTGTTGTCCGGCTCGACCGGCTAACTCCGATAAACAGGCACATCCGTCTGCTCACCTGACACGCTGATGATGTATGATCCTAATAACGCTCATTCACCGCGGCTACTCCTATTCATGCTCCTTTTTTATTCATTTTTTTGTAGCCTCAAACTAGCCCTGAAGTCACTCAACAGAGGCGGAACAAAAGGTTTCAGCAAATAAAAAAAAAAATTCCATTTGGGTTCAGGAAATGTGGGAATAACTTCTTTCTCTCGTTCATCCTGAGCAACTTCTGTGATCCACGCACATGCTACGCCTCGGCCCCCCTGGTGCCCTCCACCTTCTCCCTGGTCCACGGCTACTGGCTGCTAAAAAAGCTATTGTCTGCAGCGTCTGAAACTCCGCTCACTGTTCTGGAACACGTGAGAGTGCATAGGTTTGGGACGGCTGAATGGAAAATTGTACTTAAGTGGTCTTCTCTTGCCTATCACCTCTCGCCTCTACCCTCCTCCACATGAGAAGGGCCGCCGGGGTGGGCTGCGAGGGGACGCCGGCAGGGGCAACAGCAAAAAAAAAAAAAAAAAAACTTGAAAGCAGCCAACATTTGCAGCACTCTTGAAAAACAAGCGTTTCACACCTGAAGCCTTTCATGCCGGGCCTCGAGGCATCCCCTTCAAGGCATTTAATTGGCCATTGCTTCAGAGCTCATTCAGCGCCGCCATTATGGCGAGGCGACCGGCAGCCAAGTGTGTGCAGTGAATAGGCGTCTCTTTCTCCCAGATGGGACTCGTGCTATTAAATACTACCTGATCACTTCTCGCTGGTGACGGGCAGGGATTTTGAATGTACACTAAAATCTACATCCATCTCAGTTTGCACTGGTTTATGAAGAGTTGTTGCGAACTAAATAGCTAACGTTAGGACTTTTAAAAAACAGACTTTGTTTCAACTTCCTGTGACAGAAAACTATGGTGTTGTTGATGTTAACTTAATTTTCTAATGAAGTTTAATTATTAAAAAGTTTACATTTGAAGTGAAGTAGCAGGATTTATGTGATAAAGGGAGAAAAGGAAATTAAGGGAAACTACTAAATTTAACATTCAATATTTTTGTTTTTTGGCAAAGATGAAAAGATTATTAATTATTATTAATTTAAATGTAATTGAGTATTTTTTTTCCTAGTTATTATGTAAAAAGTAGTGATTAAAAAGTGTATTTTTTACTTTAATTGATATAAGAATATTGTTTTTAAAGTATGATGACTACTTAGAATACAAAAAAAGGTATTATTATTATTATTATTATTATTATTATTGTTATTATTATTATTATCATTATTATTTGTAATTACTTTGTGCAGAAAAAATGATATTATCGATCAATTTAACCATTTATTTTTTCAAAGGTGGAAAAATATAAATCAAATTTAAGAATATTACTGTAATTGATTTGTTTATACTTTAAATACTTTTAAAGGCAGTTATTAAAAACTGCTATTTAATTTTATTTATGTATATTTTATTAAAGTATACTTAAAACACATACACATTTTCTATATTTTTTCTGTTATTATTTTGTATCACCTTTCATTTATTTATTTTGTAATGTTCTTTGTGATTAAATAAAAAAAAGTTTTGATGGACTCTAAAGATGGAAAATATTTAATAATGTTACTGTAGTTAAGTAGTTTATTTTCATCTTTATTCTTTTAAAAGAAGTGATTTTATATACAGCATTTTTGTTTTTATTTATAGAGGTATATTGTATTAAGTATTATACAAAAAAATCCCACCAAGATAGTAATTGTTATCTGGTATTGTCTTTTCTTTTAACCTTAAAGTACTTCTAAAAAGATAGATTTGTAACTATAATGGAGTCAAATACCTGTTAAAACACTTTAAAAAAGTTTTTGTTATCACAAAAGAATGCACATGGGATTCCGTCAACACCAGCAAATAAATAAATGTGTTTCTTATCAAACTTTTTTTTACTTTAGATTTTACGCTGATAACTTCACTTGTACTTTCCTCTGAATAACCAGGTCTAGTAAAATATTAAAGAATTCTGCTGTTTATAAATCAATGTTGTCGTCAACTATCCTCAATTATTCTTTTGCTTAACTTCTGCTAAATGGCAAACGTGTCTCTTCTTGAGTGGCAGCTACTCTTTGACGCCGTAAACACGACAAACTATGGGATGTCAGTCACACTAAGTGACCCATCTCCAGAACCTCCCGTTGATCAGGGCTGACATCTGAACACGCGCCGGGATAATTCCTCCGTGATTTTCACCTGATGAAGACAAAACATCCTGCGGCGTCGCCTCACACATTTCAAGCACTTTGATCACTTTCAACGGAGAGACATCCGTGTCGTCTCTCGACACGTATTTTCCTGCTTTAATCTGGGGCCGCGGGACGCCGGGGCTCCGGGATATGTTGTTCTACTTTTATTTTGGCTCTTCTGCCTTCAAGACAGGGCTCTGTTTCCGCTCCTGTGACCATCTGCCATCTGAAGTTTCACCCGCTCCAGCCCCGGGCGTCACAGACTTCACTGGCACTGTTTTTTGAGGGCAGCGCGAGTCCCCGTGGACGGACAGCCGAGGGGGAACCAGATAAAGTAGGTGTTTAGTCTCTGGGCTGCCGAAGGAAGCCATTGGCTCGGAGCTGGGTTGAGACTCATGGGAAATCTGGCGTGCAAACTAATTACGTGGCGCTGCCAAACCGACTGTGATTACAAAATGGAGAGGCGGTGAAGGTGGGGCTGAGATTTTATCAATTGCCCCGACTATTCCCTTTTTTTTTTTTTCTTTTTTTTTTCCACCCCCGACTGCAAAGTTAATGAGACTATTAAAGAGACGCTGTCTTTGTGGGATAACTTTAAACAAGGCGACGTATGGATGAGGAGCAGCAACACAAACATGATTATAATCCAATTGAAGAAGTTGTTTCACATGAATAAGCAGCTTTTATCAGCGCGGCTCCTGCAGGAGCTAATGGCTAATTAACTGGTGTTTCCCCACCTGCCTGTCACACTCTTGCCGGACGCCGGTTAGAAACAGGTTAGTCCACAGATGATCCGCTGTGTTTGCCTTCACACCTCAGCTAGTGGCGGACGCGGCGTCGCATGGAAACGCTGCCAGAAGATCATTAAACGGGCAACTTTAATTCAGGTTTCTGGGCCCATTTTACTTGGTAGAAAATGTAATATACGTACAAATATAAAGGTCCCTTTAACCCTGGTGTTATCTTAGGGTCAAGGTGACACAAAGCCCCGAAGACAAATGTGTTTGTGGTATCCTTTTGTTGTTCCTGGGTCAAAGTGACCGGACAAATTTAAAAAAATTACCTCCCTGGCTCCCATAAATACATATACAGGGGTGGAGGTCATCCAGCTTGACCCAGAGACAAGATAAGGGAAACCACAAACACATTTGTTTTCATGCCTTCGGGTCACTTTGACCCAGAGACAACAAAAGGGAAACCACAAACACATTTGTTTTCATGCCTTCGGGTCACTTTGACCCAGAGACAACAAAAGGGAAACCACAAACACATTTGTTTTCATGCCTTCGGGTCACCTTGACCCAGAGACAACAAAAGGGATACCTCAAACACATTTGTTTTCATGCCTTCAGGTCACCTTGACCCAGAGACAAGATAAGGGAAACCTCAAACACATTTGTTTTCATGCCTTCGGGTCACTTTGACCCAGAGACAACAAAAGGGAAACCACAAACACATTTGTTTTCATGCCTTCAGGTCACCTTGACCCAGAGACAAGATAAGGGAAACCTCAAACACATTTGTTTTCATGATTTCGGGTCACTTTGACCCAGAGACAACAAAAGGGAAACCACAAACACATTTGTTTTCATGCCTTCGGGTCACCTTGACCCAGAGACAACAAAAGGGATACCTCAAACACATTTGTTTTCAGGCCTTCGGGTCACCTTGACCCCTGATAACACAAGGGTTAAAGGGAAAAAAATGTCCTTTTTCGTCTTTTAATTCTTTAACCTAAATTTCTTCAAAAGTTGTATTGTCTTTACTGTATATGTAAATTAAAATTTATACTTTTCAAAACATTTATAGTAAGAAAACATTTTCCCTTCTGTTCCCCGACTGAAATTACAATTTTGTATTTATTCTGGAAGCATGTCCTGTGTTATTTCTCTGCTCTTTTTATTTGCACTTTGTTCTTGTTCTTGCCTTTATGAAACTTCTGTACCTTCTATTGTCTGCAGTGAACTGGAAATCGAATTTCCCGATGAAGATCTCCAGCGGAATTAATAAAGTCAATCTGATCTAATCTAAAACAAAATTCCCATTGGTTCCATTTATTTAAGACTTGTTGTAGTAAAGATACTTTTCAAATTACAAGGTAGAAAATGTATTATACTTTTTATCAGGAAAATAAAACCTTGTTTCCTTCGTTGCAGTTGTTCCAGTCCAAACGTTAGCAACAATAATAATGTATTATATAATCAATTGATAATATTTCTAGAAAGAACCCCTTTAGGTTATCGCACCCCTTCGGTTTCCCCGAAATTATTATTTGTTTTTGTTTGTTTTGGAACTAAACTAATGAAATGCCCATTTGTTGGAGACTTGCTGTGGCAAATATAAGTTTTAAATTACAAATAAAACATTCTTTCTTGTTCTTGAACCCCAAAAAAGTATTGTTTGCAGGAAGAAAAAATCCTTGTTTTTTCTTTTATTCATTTGATATGAATTTCTTTTGCAGCTCCATTGTCTTTATAAGTAAAACAATAATCATTTTATATATTATCTAGAATATTTCTGGAAATCCTTGCTGGGTTTTAGTGTACTTTTTAAATGTATATGTATGGTGACCTTAAGTGTCCAAAAAGACTCTTTAAAATTATTATTTAAGGTAAGGTAAGGTAAAACTTTATTGATCCCTCAGGAGGTCTAGTTCGGGAAATTGTTTTTGTCCAATAGCCAGCAATTTTTTCATAAACAATACATAAAAAATAAAATAAGAAGAAGAACATAAAGACATAACATAAATTATTATTTATTATTATTTATAAATAGCACCCCTTCTGTGTCCGACAAAATTATAATTTTTGGGCGTTTCTTTGTTTGTTTTTAAGCATAAAAATCCAAATTACATCCTGAACTCTACATTTTTTTTAATCTTGTCTCTGAAATCCATGGTTTTGATGCCGTTGTCTCGGGGGCCGGAGAGGAAGCAGCTGATTCCACACAAGCGAACTGTGAGCCGACACCGATCTAATCATCACAGAGGGATGCAGAGAACATCCGTCAGTGACATGGAGCAACACGATATGAGACACGGAATAGATCAGCGTCGGTGTGGTGTACATGGCAGCACTCTCGCCGAGACCTCATCCTTCAAAGGGGCAAACTGGTTGTGGTTAGGGAACTGAACTTGGGACAAGAGGGCTGCAGGTTCAATATCTCCATCAGACAGCGAGCAAGATACTTAACCTGAGCTGCCTCAATGAACATCCCAACTAATAAATAGACGGCATATAAAATGTCAGCGCGGAGCCGGCAGACAGTAGCAGAGGCAATAAAAACAACACACTGCAAATCACCGACTTACATGTGTTGAGGAGAAGAGTCCAACGATCTGCTGCCGATTCTACCTCCAACAAACATCATCTCAGATGTTCTTGTCTCAAGTGAAGGTGCCTTTATTTAATATTATTATTATTACAAATACAAATTGTAAATGTGCATCATTAGAGTAAAAACACTAGAACTGTGAAGGAATTTCAGTTTGATACGTCATAATATAATATTTACTACAGCAGTCATTTATTTAATTCTAATTATTACTGTCTTAAATGTGTTTTGAAAAAAAGATAGTGATTCTCGAACAAGTCAAGACGCTTGTTTCAGTCAAGTTTAATCAAAAATAAAACTTGAAAAACTAGTGAAAATGAGTGAAACACAAACTCTAAATTATTTATTCTGCTGTTTTTTATCTGAAGGTCGACCCGTGAATATAACGCCGACATTAAACCTATTAACCTCTGGTAGAGGATACACCAAAGAAAATCCAAGAATGTCATTTTATAGAAATGAAGGTAAAAAGCCAAAAATAATCAATGAATCAGAAAAAACGTGTTTATTTCAACTTTTTCTAATAATACCTTACAGTGGAGAAATTATTTGTTTAATAACGTAACATAGTTATGAAAAAAAGGAAACGCTGACATTGTGTAACTCACACTAATTGGTCAAAATGATGTATACTTCAGAGTACAGATCGGAATCCAGTAAGATCTTGAATCCTACTAGTACAGATTGGGATTCCAGTAGTACTGCTACTGAACTGGGATCTTAATATTGATATGGGTTAGGGTTAGGGTTAGGGTTAGGGTTAGGGTTAGGGTTAAAATAACATTTTGAATTATTCCTTTTAGGATTGGACATTGTCCTGGTAGAATCCCATTTGTACTAGTAAGATTCCAGATTCTACTAGTGAATTCCAATCTTTACTAGGAGACATTGGAATCCTACTACTGTATTGGGATCTGAATATGGGAATTCCAATCTGTCCTAGGACAAATGGGAATTCTACCAGGACAATCTCCAATTCTAAAAGGAGCAATTCCGATAACATCCGACTGCTATTTTAACCCTAACCCTAACCCTAACCTTAACCCTAACCCTAACCCTAACCCTAACCCTAATCCTAACCCTAACCCTAATCCTAACCCTAACCCTAACCCTAACCCTAACCCTTAACCTAACCCTAACCCTAACCCTAACCCTAACCCTAACCCTAACCCTTACCCTAACCCTAACCCTAAATCTAACCCTAACCCTAACCCTAACCCTAACCCTTACCCTAACCCATATCAATATTAAGATCCCAGTTCAGTAGCAGGATTCCAATCTGTACTAGTAGGATTCCAGATCCTACTGGATTCCAATCTGTACTTTGACATATATATATATATTATATATAAATATAATTATTATATATAATTTACTATTGAATTGTGATAGTTTTTCCTGTTTTGTTGTTGTAGTAGTTTGTTTGTGAGATCAATACAGGGTTAGGAAAAACTTAGTGGAAAAAGAAACACTTGCGTAATAAATTATCATTAATTTAGTTTAAAAACTTCTAAAACAATAGTGGAAGTAGTCGGCTTCACAAAGACGTTTCTCATGTTACTAAACATAACCAAATAAGATTAAGTTAAAATGGGAATTGAAGTCCATCTTCTGCAGATGATCCAACTTCTGCATCTTCCTTGCATTCAGGTTCAACGCTGCACAACTCTTGAGCAAGGTGTGGTCTCTTCCCACTGCACCTCTCAGGTTTCCGTGCAGAGCAAGAGGAAGAGGAAAAGAAATCAATAAATCAACAGGACAGCAAACCTCAAGAGTATTCGACTGGATTAAGACGAGAGGAAGAAGGCAAGAGAATGCAGCAGCGAGCCGGCGTTATGACGTTATCACGAGCCTCCGCATTGATTACTGATGTGTTAAAAAAAAAAAGTAAAAAAAAAAAAAAAAAGGTAATCTTTGGACTCGTAATTGAAATGAAATCCAGCGGCGCACCGTCCGACTGGGAATGATAGCCAATGACACGACATTAAGCAACGCCGAGACAAGGGGCAGTGGTTTAAGTGATCTGGCGGGCGGTGCGATGCCCTCCTGTCAGGATCGATCAGTCCTCGCTGAAATTTAGTGCAACACTCTAAATTGCTCTTAATGGTGTGTTTCATCCTCGGGTCTCCTCCACACGCCGACTGGGAGCCGGCGTCCTTCATCACGCCGGGTCCCTGCCCTCGCTTTCATTCTGGGCATACCACTGATCTCTGCTCTCACAGGAGAACCAGCCAATCGGGCCAGGGGCACCCACAGCATCAAGTGGCTTACATCCCACCTCTGATAGTCACAGAGGTACCCCCACCCTCCCTCTCTTTACCACCCCCTTTTTTTTTTTTGTAAATCGCAAAAAAAAATACCCTGGAAAACAAGCCCCGAGACCTCGCCGGGTGCCAAGCAATTTTCTGATCAACATCCACTTCTTGGGAGTGAAATGGCAAAGAGGAGCGTACACAGAGTCAAGCTAGCCGAGCGCGCGGTCGCGGCTTCTGTCTCTAATGGGACGGACTCGCGGGGGACACAGAAAAGAAGCCTCGCTGCCGCTCTGTTGGAAAGTAATCTGCTTACATCATTAGGCTAAGCTTGCTGAAACAAATTACCAGATGTTGTGTCCCTTTTTCTCTTTTTTTTTGTCAGCGTTTTAATACTCTCCCTGCTTTCTTTCTCACTAGCGCCCCCACCTCACACAATGAAGACCATTTTGACAAATAACAATTGGGGGGGTAAAAAAGAGGAATACCTCTCGTTCTACTCGTGACCCCTTTTTTTTTCTTTCTTTTATGATTGTGTTCCCGGCTCTATTTCCACTATCTATTCGTGTGGTCTGCGGGAAATAAGAAAAGATTAAGGCTCCCCGCCTGCGCTTCCACTTGATCGGGATTTGCTTTTTTTTTTTTTTGTTTGAGGGTCCAGTTTGAGTTATCACACTCAAATAATCCAAAGACTATAAAAGTATTCTCGGCTTTAAAAAGTACATTGATCCATGACTGTATTTAACAAGGATAGAAAAATAAATGTAGATAAATATATAACAAAAGAGACAAACATTTAAATATAATTAATAAAAGAACGAAGGCTATAAATTATAGAGTGACCTCTATTTATTGAATTATAATTCTTTCTTTTTTTGTATAAATATATCTTCTTATTTTGCAAACTAAGAACATACAAGTACATATTAAATATTAAAAATATATATTTTAAAAGATTAATAAATAAACAAATCATAAATTGAAATGGATAATTATATACATATATTCAAAAAAATATTTATTTATGTATGTGATCTTAACTGATGTTGGTTTTACTATAATTGTTAATCATTATTTATTTTATTATTTATAAATAAAAAAATACTAAAACGAAAATCGAATTAAATATTAAAAGTAAGTATTTAATCATGATTTGTATGGATAACATTATGGGTAACATTTTCTTTGTATACATATTATATTTAATATATAAATATTATATTAAATTATATTTAATATATAAATATATATCAATTTGATCTTAACTGATGTTGGTTTTAACTATAATTGCAACCGTACTTAGAAAATAGAATCTTCATTTATTCACTATTATCATTCTTTATTTATTTATAAATAGAAATACATTTGAATGAAAATGTAATTAAATACTAATAGTAAATATATAATCATGATTTTATGGGTAAAGTTTTTTTTCTTCCTACAATTTCACTTTAAAAGTACATTTTATCAAGAATAATCATGATTATTATGGATAAAAAAAACAAAATTCTTACATAAATAAACACTGACTTCATATAAAACTGATGAAACCCTGCTCGCAGTACTTTCTTATCTGAGCTAGTGTGCAGCACATCACCTCCTCTGGTCATGTATATTTACACTTTCAAATTCAAGCTTGTGATTCTGTCTTCTTCTCTTCATACTATCTGGCCTCCGATTACACTATTAAAGCTCACAAAAAAAAAAAAAAACAGGCACAAAAGCCCAAAGAGATGGACTGGCCTGGCTCCCGACAACATTACCTTGACACATAAAAGAAAAAACAGATACAGAGTTATAGTTCCCCAAAATCAAATTGTGTGTGTGTGTGTGTGTGTGTGTGTGTGTGTGTGTGTGTGTGTGTGTGTGTTTACCTCTTATCGACAGGCTGGCAGCAATTGTGATTCATAGTATTCATTTAGGTGATAATGCATTCATTCACTACACTAATAAACACACGCCTGTCGGTTATCTGTGCCTGGGCATTGTTGCAGAGCCGGTCGCTAAACAGGAGGCAGAATCCTCAAGATGGTGTTGATTGATAAATTGACAGGTTAATTTTGGGATGGATAATGAGAGGAAAGAAGGCTGAGAGATGGTGGAGGAGAGAGAGGAGCAACCCCTCTACCTTGAACGCAGTGCCATCTATCTAGAGATGGCAGAACAGCAAGTGGTAGCAGGTACAGACAGAAAGGTAGAAGCTTCTGAAATATACTATAATAATGAATCCAAATATAGGTTATTTCTAATAAGTCAGGGATGGCTTTAGGAGAAATATCTCGTCCACGTGATTCAAGCTTAATTAGAAAGCCAGCAGAAACAAAGGTTTTAACAAGAGGTTGGAGAGGTTTTTGTTTTTTTTTTCCTCTAGATTTTTACACAGGTTTTTTACTGCTCGTCACTTCATTGCACGCCGAAGACAGGGTTTTAATTAAGGGTCCGTCAGAGGAAGGTCTACGGCTCCGTTGAATCAGCAGACATGGTCATGCTTATCAAATGCCACTGTTGTAGTCTTAGAAACTAATGACTAATTATTCTAACTTGTCTACTGTTAGTAGTAATGAAGGTACGTGTGTGTGTGTGTGTGTGTGTGTGTGTGTGTGTGTGTGTGTGTGTGTGTGTGTGTCTCTGGGAAAGAGAAAACTGTTGCAGTAATTACAATATCATCATCAAAAAACACATTAATTTAAGTTATTTATTTTTGGTTATCATATATTTGCATTTCAATTTAACAGGTTCAATTTTTTTAATCATATTTAATTCAGGCTTTTATTATAAAATAATTCAATCTAAATTATATTTGCTATTTATTTGTCTATTATCCGATCCCATTTATAACAAATACATTTAGTTGTATTATTTATTTATTTTTAAATCCAAAATGCAGTTAAACATCCCTTTAAAAAAAAAAAAAATTTGCGTTGACATAAATACATGTTTAATTATATTTATCAAATTGAAACTTATTTTCCTAAATTTCAAAATATAATTCGTCATCGTATAAATGACAAGGTTAAAATAAAAAAAAAGAAAAAAAAAAAGAATGTAGGCTAATATCCGGTGAATTAAGTGGGTTTTCTTTTTTAATTCCCTCTAAATACGAGTCCTTCTGCGTCCGGCCTTGTGCGGATCACACAAGAGCAATTTACTCAACAACAAAGCCTCGTTCTCTGCGGCTGCTTCTCATTGTGGCGGCGGCGGCTTGCTTTAATACAATGTTCCGTGATATGAACATGGACACACAGTTGCCATGGACGCCAAATATGAAGGGGTTACAGCTCGAAAAAAAAAACACAGGTTTTATATTTGCTTGATAAACACATGTTAAGTAGTTAATTGGTATAAAAATGATACAAGTTTCACTCTGACGTCATCATAAATAGGATCTAAAATGGTATCGATGGTGGGTTTTTTTTTCGGGCGTCTCTATTGTGTTGCTGTGAAAACGCTGCTGATTACCAATAACCACATGGTCACACCTCAGGGTTCCTCGCTCCTCCCACTCAGTTGTGAGCTCTGACAGACACCACAAGAAGCAGAAAAGAAAAGAGTGCCGAGCACACATCTTGGGGGATTCACCTCTTCCAAGGCTGCCCGGGCGCCCAGCAGCTTGATCCCGTGTCACTCCGAGGACACGCTTCGCCTCTGCCTTCGTTTTGCCTTTGAAATCTAAACGTTTAATTGTGGTCAATAAAAAAAAAAAGGGGGTTCAAGCAAATGAATGGTGGAAGGAATATGAGTGGCAGGGCGGGCGGGGTTGGGGGGGGGGCGGTGGGTGAGTATACATAAGAAGCGGGCGAGAGAAAATCAAGAGAGAATAATGAAATTAGGGATTGGGCGAAGGAGAAAGAACTGGAAGCGCTGACCCCTATCGTCCACGGTGGAAAGCAAAGAGATTAGAAAGTGTTTCATGCTAATTTCCATGGAGATTTCTGTAATTTCTCAAAAATTACTCCTTCCCGCTTTGATTTGTCCGGCCCTCCTCCCCACCCACCCCCCCCCCCCCGCCACCGTCGTCAGGGTGGTCTGCTCCATCATGCCTCGGCTCTCGTGGGTCCCTGACGGCCCCTCGCTGCGGCCCAGCCGTCGTGAGATTACTGAAGCGGCGCTGACGTCTCTATCAGCTCGCGCCACCGCCGTGCCCTCTCCCGACACCCCCGCCACCACCTCCACCACCCCCCCCCCCCCCCACCCCCACCGCCGGATCCCTTCAGCTTCCTCTCTTGCCCACCCACCCACCAGATCCAAACCCCACCTTCAGCTCTCACAGATCTGTCAGATGATGGCTTCATTGGTTGCCCCTGAAAACTCTTGCTGGTCTTCTTACCCCCTCCTCCCCCCATCCCAGCCCCCCAACCCCACAACTCCCTCACAACCTGCACCACTAGAAAACCCACCCACCAACCCACCCACCCCCCCCCGCCCGACCCTCTCCTCCCTCCTCCCGTTGAAGACTGTTTCACCTTTTGCTTCCTCCCTCTCTGCCTCATCCTGGTTTGTGCTTCTGCCTGCCACATCAAAGGAGAACCAGGGGTCACGGAGCCACAGGCGTGGAATATAAATGCAGCCAACTGCGTGGCAGTATGGGAAATCAATCCTCTAAAGATAGCTCCATACACTTCATGAACCCATCATCAGTCTTTGATACATTAAACCAACATATAGATATTTACTTCGTGCGCTCCGGTGCAGAGAAGGCACTTCATTAAGTCACAAAAACAAGAGGCTTTCAATTATTTGAAGAAAACACCCTTTTTTTTCCGTGTACTTTTTTCTTTCTTCTTACCATCTTCCCTTTGATGCAACTAAAGCATCAGTAGCATCCAGACTTAAAGCTGGAGATCATCTGACGGCTCTTTGCAACCAAACTTGGGACATTTCATCTGATACTAGAATGAACTACTTTAACAACAATTAGTTCTTAAATAATCTTCAATCATAGTATAAAATGCCAAAGAAGGAAATACAAATATTTAAAAGCTATTTATCTTTATAATATGAGCCTGTAAATACGTCTAAGAACGACTTTATTTCACAAAACTTCATAAAAACACACATTAAAATCACTTATTTATGAACCATCGCAGCGACCCGAGTGGAAACTAAACTGAAGTCAAAAGTACATTTTTGACAATATCTAGTGACCTGTAAACAATATTTACTATTTCTCGTGATTTTTTTCATTTTTTATTCAATTATATCTTTCATTATATACAAGTGAATGACTAAAAATCCCGTTGGTCACTCCCAAAATTTAATCAAATAACCATTACCAAATTTACAAGATCAAATACTCTTTAAACTTTTAAAGTTCCGTAACTGACGGATGAACGAAGGCCAAAACCTCTTGGGTGGCCTTGAAAAAGATCTTGGAAAATACCCAGAGTATATTAATTTTTATTCACTTGTGTTGAAGTTTTTTGGCCGTGTAGGCGAGTTTATTTGTTTATTTATTTATCGCCGCAGTGATCTTTATTCTGCACTAGTTTCTTTGTTTTTCAACTTTGGATTTGTATCACTTAGCTTAGTCTTTAACTCATTATATCTTATCCACAAATTAAACAACGTATTCACTACTACTACTACTACTCATTATCATTTAATTAAAAACTTTTAATTCGCACAACATTTTCGAGGGGGATTTAAATATTATTTATTAACGCTTAAGAGGTGATGATAATCCACAACACACTTTAATAATTCATCACCGCAGATACTGGACTATCACCGTAAAAACCTCTTCATAAAATCAAATAAATACTGAAATAAATACAAGAAATTTAGTCTTAAAAATATATAAATTTAAAGCTATTTGCAGTAGCTTTATGCTAACAGTTGACATGATTTTATTTGCTTTTGAATTGATGCTATAGTCGAGTTGCTAAGAGGCGTAAGAGGAGTAGTAGTTTAACGCCACCGCCGAGGAATAAACAAACCTACCGAGGAAATATGTAAACAACTTTCACTGCAGGTACCGCGTGGAAGCGACACCAGCATACGACGCCGAGTATAAAAACACCTGTGAGGACGAGCGGCTGCCGAACGTATCCGCCGGAGCATCTTATCAAAACAGACATGGCGGCAAACGCGTTGATAAATCCCGTAAGTGTTGAGGGATGAATGACAGAACTAATGTGACGGGCAGATGCTAAATCTCCGCCGCGGTTACATTAGCAACATTAGCGGCGGATAAACGCTCTGTCGGAAGATGTCATTGTCTCCATTAATGCCAGAGATGCCACACGGGCGGCGTTTGAGTGACACCGTGTTTTGTCGAGGGTGACACGGCTAGTAAATGTTAAATCCCTTTGGCTGAGCCTCAGAGGCTACGGCTCTGTCGCTGAGTGCCGATGACACCTGGGAATGCTGAGGAGCTCCCCTGCTTTGATACTTGGGGGGGGCGGCTGTGGATGGTGGGCTGGGGTTCGTGTGCGAGATCGACTGTAAGATTGTCTGGAAACAAGCGCAGTGCTTAGAAGACATGTTGACACCTCGTGTCTAAGAGCGGCTGAATCTTAGTTTTCATGCACTAGACTTTTAGGTCAGGCAGTTATTTTGACTCTTTTTTTGGCTCTTAATTTGTCCTTTTATCGTTTGTTAAAATCACTAAATTATGTTTGTGGTATCCCTTGTGTTGTCTCTGGGTGAAGGTGAACGACCTCCCTGGCTTTCAGAAACACATATACAGTGGTGAAGAAAACACAAGGTATACCACAAACCCATTTGTTTTCGGGCCTTCAGGTCAAGATGAGCTAGAGACAACACAAGGGATACCACAAACACATTTTTTTTCGGGTCTTCGGTTCACCTTGACCCAGAGACAGAATAAGGGATACTACAAACAAACTTTTTGTTCAGGCCTTCGGGTCACCTTTACCCAGAGACAATACAAGGGATACCACAAACACACTTGTTTTAGGGCCTTCGGGTCACCTTGACCCAAAGACAACACAAGGGATACCACAAACACATTTGTTTTAGGGCCTTCAGGTCACCTTGACCATGAGACAAGACAAGGGATACCACAAACACACTTGTTTTAGGGCCTTCGGGTCACCTTGACCCAAAGACAACACAAGGGATACCACAAACACATTTGTTTTAGGGCCTTCGGGTCACCTTGACCCAAAGACAACACAAGGGATACCACAAACACATTTGTTTTAGGGCCTTCAGGTCACCTTGACCATGAGACAAGACAAGGGATACCACAAACACATTTGTTTTCGGGCCTTCGGGTCACCTAATCAACAGAATTCAACCAAATATCGGAACAGTGGTTTTAGATGCCTTTTATTTTCCTAGAAAGTTCAAAGGTTACCTCAGTACAGTACCAGCTCTAGTGTTTACATCATAAGTAAAAGTAGTTGATCTCAAGGTAGAATCTCACTGAGGTTTAATCTAAAAGTAACTGATAATAATGGAACATATTCCCGCCGAGACCCCATTTTTAAAGCAATAAAACGAACATTATTCCCATTTTTTATATATATTTTCTCAGTCAGAACAGTGTAATAACAAGTCTATTGTTGATGAGATTAAGATGATTAAGAAAACCTCATTTTGTATCTTAAAAATGTCTGAAAAATATGTGTTGATTTCCGCGCCAATCGCATCATCACATATCGTCTCCAAATAAAAGTACGTTGAACACAAAACAGTCGAACAAGCTTAACCCTGCTTATCCGTCCGCACCAATGATGAGCTGATAAGCTTCATATTGAAATGTGGTTTCCCCAAAAGGCTTTTCTACAGTCTTTACAAACCGCAACGTTGAAGCTGTGTGTTCAGCAGCAGCAGCTAATGCACTTACAGTCTGCCACAAGTAGACAGTTCCAGCCGCACAATGAGCAGGATATGGGTTTTTCCATGCTTTTACAAAAGTGGACTGGAGAGACTTCCAGGCAGTAATTATGCAGACCCGAGAATTCCAGTCACAACTCGTACTTCTTTTATTAATAGGCTAAATTTGGCAGACCATTTTTTTTTTTCCCCGAAAAAAAAAAAGGAGACATTTAAATAAGATTGTGGTTAAATTAATTAAACATGAAGCTGATCAAGCTTTTTGTGGATTCACAGAAGAAAAACAAACACATTTATAGACGCCAGTGCCAGCTATACTATCAGGGGTATCTCCAGTGTTTTTTTGATCCCCTTGTTTTATTCCGTTAACCTGGGGTAATATCTGTACCCCCCCTACAGAGGAGGAGGTTTAGAGGATGAGGGACATCTTGTTTAAAGAACGTTTCTATGATGAATTAGCACAAAAAACTGTCAGTATTATCTTGATCTTTAAAGTATATACTTTTTTTTAGTATTGTTTTGATTGATTTTGTTAAAGTGCTTTGTGACCCTGGTCTGGAAAAGCCCTATATAAATAAATATTACTTACTTACTTACTTACTATCTTGAAGACATCATTGTTCATCTTCTGCTACTAGCTTAATCGACTTGAAAAGCATCAATGATTTGCAGTAAAATTAGACGATTATCATTTTTGCTCCTAAGCTTTGGAACGATCTTCCTCTCTCTCTGCGCTTGATGGATCTACTGACTCCTTTAAGAAACATCTTAAGACGTTTCTATTTGTTCAGGCTTTTCCTTGATTTTCTGGAACTCCTGTGTTGTTCTCAGTATTATCTTGATCTTTAAAGTATGTACTTTTTTGAGTATTGTTTTGATTGTTTAAGTGCTTTGTGACCCTGGTCTAGAAAAGCGCTATATAAATAAATATTACTTACTTACTTACTTACTTACTTTATAATTGTGGCCCTAAAACACACCCTGAATTGGAGTTACTTTTAGTGTAAAAGTGACGTCTGCAGGCGCCAACATCCATTATCCTCCCACAATCTAACCAAAGACATCTATCCCAGTTGTGGTAATCCGAGAATTTTCAGATATAATTTTTATAGATATTTAACAATATTCATATTTTTTAACTCTGCTAATGTGCACAGAAAATATTCCTGGGGGCCACGTGTGGCCCTTTGTCTGTTTTGTAAGCAGTGTACAAATTTCCCTTCTGTCAAAGCAATGCAAAACTAACGTATAAATTGATTATCACCCATTTATTTTCCATTGTTATCAAGGATTTAAAAAAAATAATGATAAGCTATTTAAAATAAAACATTTTAAAATTCCTTTTTAAACAATGTTTTCATTTCAGTTACTTTTTCTTTGTTTAATAATAAAATAGTTACTTTTGTGAGAATTTATTTTCCTGATTAATTACATGTCTTCTCCGCTTTAACCCTTGTCTTGTCTCTGGGTCAGTGTGACCCGAAGGCCTGGAAACAAATGTGTGTGTGGTATCCCTTGTGTTGTCTATTGTTCAAAGTGGCCCGAAGACTCTAAAACAAATGTGTTTGTAGTATCCATTGTGTTGTCTATGGGTCAAGGTGACCTGAAGAACCTCAAACAAATGTGTTTGTGGTATCCCTCGTGTTGTCTATGGGTCAAGGTGACCCGAAGAACCTCAAAACCTCAAACAAATGTGTTTGTGGTATCCCTCATGTTGTCTATGGGTCAAGGTGACCCGAAGAACCTCAAACAAATGTGTTTGTAGTATCCATTGTGTTGTCTATGGGTCAAGGTGACCTGAAGAAACCTCAAACAAATGTGTTTGTGGTATCCCTCGTGTTGTCTATGGGTCAAGGTGACCCGAATAACCTCAAACAAATGTGTTTGTGGTATCCCTTGTGTTGTCTCTGGGTCAATGTAAGTAAGTTGGTAAGTCATTTATATTTGAAGAGCACTTTTCCAGACCAGGGTCACAAAGCGCTTGGACATTGAAAACAATACTCAATAAAATATAAACTTAAAAGGTCAAGATAATACTGAGAACAACAAAGGAGTTCAAGAAAATCAAGAAAAAGCCTGCACGAATAAAAATGTCTTAAGATGGGCCCTGAAGGCCCTAAAACAAATGTGTTTGTGGTATCCCTTGTGTTGTCGCTGTGTCCAGGTGACCCGAAGAACTTTAAACAAATGTTTTTGTGGTATCCCTTGTGTTGTCTCTGGGTTAAGCTGAGGCCTAAGAACCTAAGGCAAATGTGTTTGAGTTTTGGGTCACCTTGACCCTGAGATAACGCAAGGGTTTAACCTCACAATAGTCACAGTAGGTGGACCCTCAGGACACCCCTGATGACCTGATAGCAGGACAAATATTATGGTTTTGACATGTTGTTAAGACTTGTAAAGATGGTTAGGACAATTATACATTTAAATAGATCGAGTTATGATGACATCGACTTTTCTTTCCATGAAACATATATCATTTTTATACTAATTAACGGTTTAAGATAGAGATCAACTATCATTAAAAGTATCAAAGGAGTTCAATGGGAGTGTTTGCTGGTAACCAAGGATATAATCAAGATAAATGAAGCATTCAAGAATATCGTCGTCTGACTTGTAAGGAAATGACAACTTTACTGTAATCAATCATCTAGATTTAACATTTCAAATAGTCTGAGCCCCTGTTGAAGGGTTGGATAAATATACATTTGATTTGGCTTTAAACAACCTCAAATTACAGTCATTTTTAGTTTGATAGATCGTTGCCCCCTGTATAAGTTTGACGCCTGATAAGAACAAAAGTAGATGCATGAAATAAAAGTACATTTTCAAGAAGAATTTTGAACATTGTTTGCTATAAACTCAAATTTCCCCAAATAATACTCAGTAGTTCTGCGCCCTCAGAACTGTTGGAGAAGATATGGTGGAGGATTCCAGCGCCCGGAGCTCAGCACCAGTGCGTCGGTGGTGCTGAGCGGTTCTGTGAGCTGCAGGGCTGGACGGTGTAGTGTACTCTTCCCCCCTAATGCCCCGTCCATTGATCTTTCCCGTAACTACAGCTCCCCACAGAAACCCACACAATCTGTGTGGAGGAGTGCTCCTAGGCACCCCCCACTTCAAAGGTGCATATTTACTCTTAGAAAATTTAGAGAAAGTGCAGCTGTGAATGCATCCTCCAACCTCGATCAATGCCCGGGCCGCTCCTCCTGACCCCCTCCTGCTGGCTAATAAAGTGCTTCTTAGGCTCGGCGGTCTCTCTGGAAACCTTGTGGGGTTGATACGAACCAGCACTTAGGTTTGTTTCCAATGGCTCTGCTCTGGACATTGATTTGTTTTCCAGAGGAGTTCGAATATGTGTTGCTCAGACAACTTTCCAAAACGAACCATTGTTAAAGATACATATTTTAAAAAACAGATTTTAACTTTGGTTTTACAGCAGATGTGGGCAATGGTCGGACCGGGGAACAAATGCGGTCTTTTAACTTTATTATAACTTATTTTTAACTTATTTATTAAAACTACTAACACAAATCTAGCAAAAAATGTCTTTCAACTAACATAAACACATTTTTATCTTGTAGCTACTCCTATTTATTTTTATTTGTATGTAAAAAAAACAGTGAAAAGGAGAATAAAAAGTAATTTTTTTTAGTAGTATTGTGTTGATCCAGTTATCTATTGTCCAACAAGTATTTTTTGTCGATAGCAAGGCTACAAATAGTTATTGTTATTGTAGTAAACAAAATATTGGATCTCATACATTTGTGTAATTTTAAGTGAGAAATCTGTATAATTGTACAAATCTTAACCTATTACTCATTATTAGTTAATATAAATTAAACAATATTTTAAAGTTAATAAATAATAATAATTGTTTTCTTTATCTTTTGTTGTCCTTGTCTTACAAAAAGGGAACAAAAAATGTTGTGAATACTTGTTTTAATTTAGATACATTAATACTACTACAACTACTACACTACTACTACTACTACTACTACTACTACTACTACTACTACTACTACTAATAATAATAATAATATTAATAATAATAATAATAATACATTAAATTAAATATATATATTTCTTTTTAATATCTTTAGGTATAGCATTTCATTGTTAATATATATATTTCCTTGTTTCCCATTATATTATAGCTCTTTTGTGTTGTACTATTAAATTATTTTATTTTGTACTGCTACCACAAATGAATCCTATGTTGTGTACCATATTTTCCATGTGTTTTTGACCCTACAGAAACTGTCAGTACAGTGATGTTTTTAAGATTTAATTCTGAAAAGTAGGAATGAAAAGAAAACAATTGTACTACATTTTCCTCCCACAAGATGAATCATTATAACGACGGGAAGTTTGTCAAGAAAGTGTGCGACGGTGAAGGTGAAATAAAGTTACCGACACAAACAAGACAAACAAAAATGTTAGTAATTAAGACAAATGTTAATCCAGCATCATTCAAGCTCCGCTCCGGTGTGCGACGGTTTTTAACGAAAATATATGTCAGCTCGGGTTCGTCCCTGTCTTTCACTTAAACGTGAGACCCCGAAGTGGCACCGCAGGGGGTTTTATTCAAACACTGACATTTGAGAAAAAAAAAAAAGTGTAATCGTCCTCTTCTCAGTAGCAAAGTGGGAGTTTTAAGTGATTGGAGTAAAAGGTCTCGTCTGATTTGCATTTCTTCAACAAAAAAAAAAAAAAAGCAACTACTTTTCTTTTTTATCACGTAAAACTTAAAAGCCTGGATTGTCGGATTTACTTTCACGAAACAACTGACCTCGAGTCTACATTTCCCTGACATTCATCATCCCATCATCGCGTCGTGTTATCTCGGCGAACGCATTCCTGGAGCCCACAGTACGGTCATCCCTGAAAACTTTCTTTAAGCCCAACATGTTTGGACTCCTCTTCTCATCCCTCTCTCTCTCTCTCTCTCAGCACATATGACGACTCTCACTCGCTCCGCTCGGCGACCGCGATGACAGCAGTTTGTTAGTAGGTATCAGTTTTCAGGGAGCGGGGCTGAGAGGGATGTGGTAATCATCTCTATCTCTGGCCCGCTTTGGCAGCGTTTCCCCCCCCATCGGTCGTGCTGGCAGACGCTCGCCATTGAGCGGCTGTCAGGCAGAAAGGGTGTGGGATGTGGGCTCCGGCTAACACAGGTCACGGTCACTTCTTTCCAAAAGGCGCTGAAGCTAAAAAAACCTTAAGTGGCGTTCGAAGCTACCTGCGCTGGCAGTTCTGACACTCACAACACTAACAAGGGAGACCACACGGTAGAGAGTCCAACTCGATTACGGCTCCCTGGTGGATTTCCTTAATATAGCTCAGACCGAGACTGGACTTGTTTTTCTAACCCGGTGGAGAAGCTTCGGCGGTTAAGAGACAGAACCCTGCTCGCCTTCATGACAAGCGATATAAACGTGAGCTGCTCCACTCAATGCTACCCTCAGGAAATGTTGCTTCAACTTAATCGTGATGAATACGCTTTGAATACGTCCGTGTCATAATGGATAAAAAGAACATTCAAATAAAATGTTTAAAAAAAAGGGAATTTGCTTTTTAATCCAATGAATTTTTCTCACCTCTGCCAAGAAGATCGTGTCTCTCTCTTAGTCAATTTGTCTGCAAGTTAAATTACATTAAACATATTAAAAAATGATTGTTTTAATGGGACAAGGAATAGAGAATTAAAGTGAGGATGTATTCTTTAGTTCCATCTGGATTTATGAGGGTTTTGAAGGACCAGTCATTGTGTGGTTTGCTGCTCATCAGAACTAGTAACACAAAACAAATAAAATCACTCAAAGAGGAACTTATATGTTGATTTAAGTGTGTCTTAAATAGATGTTGGACTCTATTGTATCATCAGTGTGTGTCTGTTTGTACAAAACTCTATTTTCATTGAAATATTTACATTATAAAATGTGCTTAAGCCCCGCCCCACTAAAAACATTTTTGTTTTTCTGGAGATTAAATCTTGTTTGCCATAAACACACCCACTCTGCTGTGATTGGTCAATCACCAAGGTAAGGGACTCTTTGTATAAATAAAGTGTGGTGTGATTACAGCTGGCTGGAGGAGGAGTGAAGCCATTATTACGTCGTAATGGACTCCGCTCTCGTAACCTCTCGTTTGCCGAGATTTCAGACGGTGGAGAACTTTATAAAGTAGAGAGTAAAGATTTTAATATTTGAAACATGAGAGTGAATATGTAAGATTGAAAAGATTGAAAAGAAAATGTGTTTGAAAACTCGTGAGGGTGGTCCAGACAAAAGTTACGTAGCCAAAAGCATTGTTAAAATAAAAGCCAAAGATTTCAGAGATTAGTCAGAACTGTTTCAGAATTCAACCAATTATCACAGTAAAAAAAGCACAAAAGAAAAAGTTGTTTTGACAAAAGCAACACAAAGTCAAAACAACCAGCAAAAAAAAACACCTTTTCATTTTGTTGAAACGACTTTGTTAAGGTTGCTGACGTTATTCTTGACATAAGTTAATTTCAGTAGTTAACACTGGTTCGGGGGTCATAATATTTCACCGTTATAACACAATTTTTTGTAGTCATTTAATAGTTTGATGCTTTTATTAAATCAACTCAATGGATAAGGCATATGCTGAGTCAGCACTTTTCTACGTCTTATTGTTTAATACTATTATTGGTCCATTGTTACATGTAACCAACCTAGCATTAGCATGCTAATCAACCACTCATCGGACACTTTGTGTTCTACTCCTGACCGGTGCTAACATTTTATCGATATATGAAAGTACTTCTGGGATCGACCGAAGCATTGTTGTCGCTGTTGTTGTTGATTAAGTATTTCATAAACGGACGCGCTGTGTAGCTAACAGAGAAACATCTATCGCAACATTTCGTGTGAATGCCAGAGTTGACTGGTTTATGCAGACAAAGTGACCACAATGAACGTAAGTGTTAATCCGCTGAAGAAGACATAGTGAGAGGGACGTTCATAGTCCTTAGTCGGACACTTAGTAACAACTACATGAAAACATTTCACTGATGAATGAACTGAAACAAATGTTAAAGGAGGCTAAAAAAAATGTGGCACAAATAATGTAAAAAAATATCTTCTAGTTTTATTAAAACTAAACTTAAAATGACACCTATTTATTGTCCTTCTTAAGTAGATTTGGTGTGAGTTCAGAAGCGCTTTTGATTTTTACGAGAGACTTGTTTATATGGAATAGTTTTCCTTATAAATCTGGCATACGATACAAAGTAAAATTGTTGACCGAGTCCTCCTCATTCTGAAGATAAAACGAGTTGAATACGTTTGGCTCTTATTTCTTCAAAGTCACACGTCGATAAAAAACATTGTTGCTTTGAATTTCTTTCATGTCAGCCGCTTTTTATTGTAATAATCCAGCATTAATTCAGGTCTGTCTTCGGGTCGGCAACCTGGTGCCTCTTGTCTTACACTTGAATTATTTGGAAACATAATTAATCGGCGAAAAGCTCGGCAAGTTTGCGGGAAAGGTTAAAACTTTAAACAACATAACAGGGAAAAGTAGTCCAACTAGTGCTGCCGCAGACAGAAGAGTACGCGATGAGTTGCAGGCTCTCACAACCTGGACCTGTGATCTTTAGAGTGATACCCTCAAGTTCACCGCAACAAATACACTCAATCACTCGGGGAGATCCTAAGTCTCTCTGTTGGCCAATTACTGCTTTTTAGCAGCCCCGGGCGCCCGGGAAACTTTGACTCCTGGAAATAAAGACCAATCTGAGAGAGAAACATTGCAGCTATTAAAATCTTTATAATTCACAAAATCACATGTGATTTGTTTTGCCTCATGGCTTGTTCTGATACATCCTTGCTGCTATTGCAGAGGGCACGGGGTGACTGCATTGAGGAGAGCTGGCGTATTTTTACAACGAGGCTTGGAAAAAAAAAGAAAACACTTTTTTTTTTTTTTTTCATTCTTCTTTCCGAGTGCAGAAGGCAAAGATCTCCTCTGTGTCATAATTGCCTGAAGTTAGAGAGTAAAGGCTCTGGACTCCTGATGTTAGTGTGGGCCTTTCATCAGGGGGGTTAGAGTCAGAACTGCTTTAAAAGATCAGGACCCCATTGTTTTTGTTTAAGTAATAAAGGCTTTTTTTGAAAAGTTGTTCGGTTGGATGTTTATGGCAGACCATGATGCACTGGGCCAGTGATGAGGGTGTAGGTTTGTGGAAAAATCGATCGCGAAACTAACGTCTTCTACCACATCTGCAGGGTTTACTTGCTTATGCTACAGAAACAACTAGAAGTCGTGATTTTTCTTTACGATAAGCCGTGATATCATCATGGAAGCTGGAAACCTGCCAAGATATCATGTGTAATCAGGTTTAAAGATGACTTTTTGATTTTCATGTTATTAAATGAGAAATGATCAGTAGTGATCTGAAAGAAAGTGTGTATTCATAAGTGCAGTCTTGGCTAAAGCTAAGCGTATTTCCCTTTACATAATAGATGGTGCTTCAGATGTGAACTTGATTTGCAAAAAAAAGTTTATTGTCTATAGACACAAGATAAGAATGGCATTTTTTTTAAATTGCTAAGACATTTTAAGGTTTTCTTTATTCACTTTGACGGTTTACTGCCTAATGAAAAATGTGTTCATTTTTCTACCGCTCATTCCGGAAGTCAGGAGCCTATTCAAGCTAGGCAAAAGTACGAGGGACACCCTGAACAGTTGGCCAGCCTGTCACACAACACAAACAACCACATACACACATTTATCAAGTCAATCAAAATCTGTTTTTAATGTTGATATTTTTGGGAAGGAACTCCCAAACTGGAAACAGGAAAAACCCTAAAGAACAATAGGAATAGTACAATTTTAAAACCATTAATTGGGTTTTAACACATCACTTACATTTAAGGGCAGTGATTTAAGACAGTTTAGGAAAAAAGGCTACAGTAGAATCCTTAACTCATCGTGGGTACAGCAGTCGAGTTTCTTCACCTAAACAACAATAAATTGAAGCCTTTTAACTAAATGTCAGATCTTTTATTTTAAGAAACCGTTTTGACTACTTTTGCTAAAAGTATTGGGGCAAATGCACTTATCAAGACCAGCTTTTTAGAGACGGAGATGTTTATCTCAAGACCACCAACTTCATGGATGTTCTCATAATATTCTTTTGCTGCCTGAATAAGATAACTTTACCTCACTGATGACACTGAAGCTAGTTTCTCTTATATTAGAGATACTCTAACTGTATTCAATCATGTGACCACATCAAGAGTCACTAAATTAAATTACGTTTAAGGTCACTTTATGTTGACACATGGTTAACCGCTTTTGTTTTTGGAACACATCAATTTTTTTTTTAAATGGTTTGTAAAGACAGAATATGTATAAGTTTATATAAAACTATATTGTCTGTGAGGCCCTTGACATAGAAGTCTGTGGCGAAAATACATTCTAAAGCAATTGAATACTACAAAAAAATAAACTCTTCTTAAACATCGAATATTAGTCATGTCCATTTATGCACTGAATTTTATAAGATGTAAATTATAATAATGGTTAACAAAACTACTAAAGCTCCAGTTTTTAAGTCTAAAAAAGACAGTATTCACTTTTGGTATACAACTTTACACAATTAATATGAGGTATTAACAATCGGAGGATCCAAATCCAATACTTAAAATCAATAGTCAAGACAAATAAAAGTGTTATCATTGTGGTTTTAGTGTTTTCCTCTATTAACAAGACCAATCTGATTTGTGTCTCAACAGGAAATGATATTGACCATCAAATAATCACCAGTTGTGTCCGTAAATAGGATTCCATGCTGACAGAAGATTCTTATTTAAACAAACTGAACTTCATTCTCTGAATCATTGAAATCGGGAATTTCCATATTAAATATGCAATACTGATTAATTTTGAGGACGGACTTTTAAATGAGGCTGCTTATTCAAACAAAGTGGAAGCCAAAAGTGCTAGAGAGGATCACGCAATTATGAATAAAAATCTCTCCAATTAAACAGCGGCGCGTTCACTTCTAGAGAGCACACACTCCACGTAATATAATTACAGACCGGGATGGGAAAAAATGGGAAAGAAAACATCAACATTATGGATTGCACCATTTTACGGCTTGATGGATTCTCAAAAAGCCCTCCTTTCCTCCGGCGATCGGGGTTAAGAACGCCACTCTTCTGCTGATGCAGCGCTCGCCATTGAGCCACGCCGGCCCCTCTGGTACCAGACAAGGGCCCTGACTGAGGACGCTTTCATACTCCAACCTCTAATCACCAGAGTATCCTCATAGTGCCGGGGTTGATGGACGAACGGGTCACGGGAAGGATGTCCCACCCATAAATCAGACTCCAGGGGTGACAGCGCACAAAATAGGTGAATTGTCCGAGCCGCCGGCGGCACCCCTTATGTCCCCCGGAGCCGGACCACCCTTTTTTATTATTTGGGACTGAGTCGAAACGGAAGCCCCACCAGCCTCTCTGGCCTCCCCCCCTCGTGCCCCCTCCATCCCTCGTCTTGGAGTCCGGACCCCACTATGAACTGCTTCCAGAGTCAGTTACTGGTGTAATTGAAAGTGCTTTGTCATCGCTTTCAGCCAAACACTGATGGATGTGAAGTTGAATGAGGTTTGGGTTTTAGTTAGACGACAGGGCTTGTGTGAGATTTATCACCAGAGGCTTAAGAGGCTACAAGGGAGCATTAAAGCAGCGATGCCGTCCACGTCGCACTGAACTGTTCATTATTATTCATTAAAGCACAAAACCTTTAATACATATACTTTTCCCATGTGAAAAAATAATTGTTTTTGATGAATTAGAAAAATAAAAGTCAGTCCAGTTGTTTCTTTTTTGTACATATTTTCCTCCCAATATCACTTTTTTTTAATTCAACAAGATGACACACTTTTTGACTTGAGTTTGTTAAACCTTTTTTAATATATATTTAATCAGAACTGCGCAAAAAAACAATATTCTCTAGTAATGGTCTGATGAAGCTTCATGAAGCAGTGTCATGTTGTTTAGAGGGCAGTAGGTGGCGCCATCAGTTTAAAAATGACGTGATGTTTCATTAGAACAATTGTTGAAAACAAAGAAAAATAGTGCAGAGACCGCCATCTAGTGGGCCCTGAAAATAATAACACTGCTTCATGAAGCTTAATCAGTAATGTTCTGTGCTTGAAATAAAAAATATATATATATATTTATTTAAACTAACTACTTGGAGTATTTTTTCATATACAGTGTAAAAATAATGTAACATCTTTAATTATTAATAATTTGTATTTAAAAAAACAGGTGAAAACAGAAAAACTCATCACTTATTTCAAGTGTATATTTACTGATGAACCATCAAATACGTGCATTAATTTACTTCTAATTGTATTAAAAATATTTTTATCTTCCCTCTCACTGATCCATCCAGATTGACCGTGGAATATTTCATTCACAGTTTTGCCGATTCCAAAGAATTGAATTACGACATGAATCAGAGGTGGAAGTTCTCACTTCAGCACCTGAAGAAGAGCCATTAGCCGTGTTCCTGCAGCAGCCGAGTGTACTCAGACCTGCATGCCTTCATCTCTGACACAAGTATACGTTTCTGGCAGGTACTGGCTTGTTTCTCGGGAGAGTCGGGTGGGCGGGCGAGCGTGTGGGTGTGCCAAGAGAGGACCTCCGGGTTAAGGAAAGGTTTGGAGTGAATCCAATGTTGAAATGTGTTCAATTGTAGAATTGGTTTATAGTTGTTTCAATTGTTTAATTGTTTAATTGTACTTTGGAAGTTAAGCCCAAAGATACATAAAAGAAAAAGGTATTTTTAAAGTAGAACATCAAGAGAAATGAACACTATAAGGATGTCTCCTTGGTGTCCCTTTATTAGCCCTTGTGTTATTTTAGGGTCAAGGTGACCCGAAAGGATCAAAAACAAACTTGTTTCTGCACATGTATTTCACCTTGACTCTAGGATAACACAAGGGTTAAGATCTTTTAAATACATGCAAAAAAAGATCTTGGATTTTATTTTGAGATCACAATTGACAACAAAAAAAGAAGATCTGGGATCTGATCCAGTCGCCTACAACCCCATCAAAGGTATAATAAAAAAAAAGATGAATTGCCCCTCTGGCTTCTTTGGAATGGCAAGGCAGCACAGGTAGACAGGGAATTGGTAGAAACAGGAATTGGAAGTACAACTGGAATTTTCTCTTTCCAACGATCAATGACACGCATTGAATTATTCATTTTATTTCGTTTGTGGTCCAGTTGGAGCAGGGGTGTCCAAACTTATTTCAAGGAGGGACCTATCTCCCCCCTAAGCTCAAAATAAAAACTTATGTATCATCAACTTATTTAACACAACATTTTGTCTTCACGGACAAAAAAAAAAGACTTTAGGAATTAACATTGACACTTGTATTATATTCTATTTGACTTGTGTGTTATTTTAACGATTTCTAAAATGTCTCTGTTTAACCACATACAATCTGCTCAAGGGCCACAAATGGCCCCCGGTTCATGTCAGAGTTAATTGCACCTTTATTAAAATAGTGGAACTCGGGATTTGAACCCAGGACATTTCTCCTTCACATCCATGTGTGTTACATATTCGTGGGTTAAGGAGTAACTTTATATGAAACTTGACCTAAAATATCCTAATCTGAGATTAATTCTCACTAATGATCAACAACGGAAAATTGAACTGGGACGTCCAAAATGAAGGCGAAGGTCAAACAATCTGACTTCAGATCAGGGCCGGGTCTAGACAGGCATGTATGAGGGGGCAGCCATAAATCTTGAGGGGGCATTGTGCCAGGCCCCCTCTTGCCCCTGCCTAGACCCGGCCCTGGTTTGAGGGGGCACAACATTTATTTGAGGGGGCCAGGCCCCCTCTTGCCCCTGCCTAGACCCGGCCCTGCTTCAGATCAACATTGCATATGTATTAAAATATCAGTAAACTGAAAGGTTATCTCTCAGAAGAAGCACCTTGACTCATTTTGTGTCGTTACTACTTGAAATTGACTTGCAATAATACAAAGTTTACCCCTTTGTTTGGACACAACTCATCTCTTTGTGAAGGGATCTACACGTAATGCCTCGGAATTGTTTCCCCCTTCTCTTCTCGCTCATTAGCGAGCTTCATGGAAAACCAATGAAACTATTTAATTTCCATTTTAAATCACCATCCAGCACATGCAAAGCGTGGGAGGTGCGCCTGTGCTCATTGTCTCCGACTTATTATAGGCTGCTCCCAGCTGCCTGGGTTGTGAGGGCCGGCGTCCTGGCTGGCGTCCAGCTCGTCTCTGATCTGGGCCTCTTTGTGATTTGAGGAGTACAGAGCTTCGCCGGGCTGCTGTCCTAGAGCCATGTTGGAATGCAAGAGCAGCGGTGGAGGTGCAGAGGGAGGTGACCCCGCCGTGTGATGCGAGCAAGAGTACGGGGCAAAAGTTACACATTGAGGTTGGTTGGATTATAAATAAGTAGCGTGTGGTTTCTGTGCTGCAGCCGGGAAATAGGAAAAGGTGAATACAAAGCGCTCACAGCACAGTTGCACACGCTGCCCTTTCCTAACATTGGCTCAAGGCTGCTGGAATAGGATGGCCAAACAAAAATCCTTAAACAAAAAACATTTTTTCCTTCCAATTTAACTAACTATAGCATTGGAAATTTACTTTGTTGGACATGCAGTTGTATTTTATGGTTTTAAGGGGGTTTTTGGTTTTTCGTTACAGCTTTTAAAACAATACATATACTTGTGGTTCAGGAATCTTAGGCCACTGAGTGAAATATTTGGGAAACAAATGTGTCCTAAGGAAAAAGACAGAACCAGAGAAAAAAATGATATTTAATCACCCTGAACATCACCCCACGTCGCTGTTCCAGGGTTCATGTCAAAATTGTTCGGTCGGTTCACGGTTTGAAATTAACTAGTTTAAGGATGCAAATGTTGGCGATGAGTACCTCTGACAATGAGATTATTTGATGAGCTGTCAGTTAGAAAATACCTATGTTTTAAGTAAGTCTTCATAATGGTGTTTCTTCTCTTCCTTGCCGACTGTGCGTTTTGCAAGCAAATTCTCCGATCACTTGATCGTCTGATCGGTTTGAATTTTATAAAAGAAATTGAATTATATAGTGAGAAAAATGTAGTAAAAAGTAATAGCAACAACGGATAAATCTAGCCTGATTGTATCTTAAGTGTCTAAAATTCGTATTAGCCTTACTTATTATTGTTATTACCAGATGGGTTGGTGCTTAGTTCTGTATTTCTGTTGATTATTTTGTGTGTTAGATTTCATTCTTTTATTCTGTACTATCACCTCAAAGAAAATCCCATGTTGTGTCTACAACACTTAAGCAATAAAGGGTTTTCATTCTGAATCTGATTCTGTACAAAAGCGACAATGAGCCAAAAGGGAATCTATGAAAAAGCTGACAAACAAACTAAACATAAACTAAACAATGAGCCAAAAAAAAGGTAGTAATTACAAAAACATTCAATAACGTACAGGTGGCAACAACATGGAGGTTGTCGAAAGTAGTAAAGATTACATCGGAACTCACAGCTAGTGACATCGTAAATCATTAAGTGACACACAAAAAGACAGCAACACAAAATACAACAAAAACAATAACATACATTCAAATTTTAGTGTTTTTTTTTTTAATGAACTGAATTTCACGAATCAATTTCTAAAATGTTGTAAACGTATTGCAGGAAATGTAATTGTATTTATATTTTACAATATAAGCTGATGAAACTGATAAACTGATGTATTTGATCCATTCATTACATATAAAATTATAGAAGAAGAATTTAAATGCAAGCCACTTACTTACTTTAATAATGTTGTTTATAAAGCATGTGAATAAGTGAGGGAAGGAACAGATTGTGCAGTTAATTCTATTGTAGATGTTGATCTTAGCAATGCTAACTCTTCAGCCGTCGTGAACTCGCTGTATTTAAAGCAATAAATCCAATTTTAGCGAGTGTTTCTTGTGTATACCACTTCAAACACGGCTGCTAAATATATTAATGTTCCTCCTAAAAAGGTGCGATCTGTGAGCGTAACTTTTCATGAGGCTAAGTATGGATAAATGTCTCAAATCAATTGATGAGCTGCTGCCGGTGGGAAAATTAGCACGGTAAACGAACATTAACTCACAGATGGTTGCGTACGGAGCTTCTAACAAACAATTGATTAACTTGTAAATTCCCATTGGCCAGCTGTTATTCAGGCTGTTTACCATAAATAAAAGAGGGAGAGCAGGGAAGGAATCCAGATGCTTTGAGTGTAGCGGCGAAGCAATCTGTCATTGTTCTCAATTAACACTGATGGATGCAGCTTTGAATGGGGATTGGTTTTAGTTAAACATGACAAAGTGAGGGATGACACACTAGTGGTCACAAAGGTCTGGAGGTCCAGAAACGCCTCAGTGGTTACTTTTTTTTTTTTTAGTCGAGACCACCTCTTGTTCTTGTATCAGCTGTGGAGTCCACATTGAAATGTAGAGAATGGCTGAACAAAATGATCCATCATGGTTTTCGTTTGCTTTGCGTTTTATTTCAACGAAAGAAAACCACCGTAAGTTTCTGAGTTAAAAATTAAAAAATCTATACTTTTGACTCTTTTTTCAATACAAACTAACACAGTTATTATGTTATTTATTTGAATCCTCTAAATAGTGACATAGAATTAAGACACAAAAAAATATTTCACTCCAAAATGCATTCAAATTAAATATATTGCATTTAAACTGATACTGACACATTAATACTCTTAATTTATGTTACGTCCTACAACATTCAAATAGCTAAATAAAATGACCAATTATATTTAAACAGAAAATAAATATTAGGCTCTAAAGTATTTATCTATTACAGCCAGACTCTGCTTTTTGAAGGAATATTAACCCTTGTGTTGCCTCTGGGTCAAGGTGACCCCGAAGATCCGAAAACAAATGTGTTTGAGGTATCCCTTGTATTGTCTGTCGGCCAAGGCGAACGACCTCCCCGGCTTCTGTAAAAATACATAAAGAGTGGTGGAGATTGTTCAGCAAAAGTATTTTTAGTATTTTTTAGTCAAGAAATACACTTGTTTAAAATTTAAAATCAAAGCAATGCTTTGATAATGTTTACAAAAAAAGTTAAAGGGAATTATGTGGTTATAATACAGTGCCTTGCGAAAGTATTCGGCCCCCTTGAACCTTTCAACATTTCGCCACATTTCAGGCTTCAAACATAAAGATATAAAATTTTAATTTTTTGTCATGAATCAACAACAAGTGGGACACAATCGTGAAGTGGAACGAAATTTATTGGATAATTTAAACTTTTTTAACAAATAAAAAACTGAAAAGTGGGGCGTGCAATATTATTCGGCCCCCTTGCGCTAATACTTTGTAGCGCCACCTTTTGCTGCAATTACAGCTGCAAGTCGCTTGAGGTAAGTCTCTATCAGTTTTGCACATCGAGAGACTGGAATTCTTGCCCATTCTTCCTTGCAAAACAGCTCGACTTCAGTGAGGTTGGATGGAGAGCGTTTGTGAACAGCAGTCTTCAGCTCTTTCCACAGATTCTCGATTGGATTCAGGTCTGGACTTTGACTTGGCCATTCTAACACCTGGATACGTCTATTTGTGAACCATTCCATTGTAGATTTGGCTTTATGTTTTGGATCATTGTCCTGTTGGAAGATAAATCTCCGTCCCAGTCTCGGGTCTTTTGCAGACTCCAACAGGTTTTCTTCCAGAATGGTCCTGTATTTGGCTCCATCCATCTTCCCATCAATTTTAGCCATCTTCCCTGTCCCTGCTGAAGAAAAGCAGGCCCAAACCATGATGCTGCTACCACCATGTTTGACAGTGGGGATGGTGTGTTCAGGGTGATGAGCTGTGTTGCTTTTACGCCAAACATATCGTTTTGCATTGTGGCCAAAAGGTTCGATTTTGGTTTCATCTGACCAGAGCACCTTCTTCCACATGTTTGGTGTGTCTCCCAGGTGGCTTGTGGCAAACTTTAAACAAGACTTTTTATGGATATCTTTGAGAAATGGCTTTCTTCTTGCCACTCTTCCATAAAGGCCAGATTTGTGCAGTGCACGACTGATTGTTGTCCTATGGACAGACTCTCCCACCTCAGCTGTAGTTATCTGCAGTTCATCCAGAGTGATCATGGGCCTCTTGGCTGCATCTCTGATCAGTCTTCTCCTTGTTTGAGATGAAAGTTTGGAGGGACGGCCGGGTCTTGGTAGATTTGCAGTGGTCTGATACTCCTTCCATTTCAATATAAATGCTTGCACAGTGCTCCTTGAGATGTTTAAAGCTTGGGAAATCTTTTTGTATCCAAATCCGGCTTTAAACTTCTCCACAACAGTATCTCGGACCTGTCTGGTGTGTTCCTTTGTCTTCATGGTTCTCTCTGCGCTTTAAACAGAACCCTGAGACTATCAAAGAGCAGGTGCATTTATACGGAGACTTGATTACACACAGGTGCCTTCTATTGATCATCATCAGTCATTTAGGACAACATTTGATCATTCAAAGATCCTCACTGAACTTCTGGGGTGAGTTTGCTGCACTGAAAGTAAAGGGGCCGAATAATATTGCACGCCCCACTTTTCAGTTTTTTATTTGTTAAAAAAGTTTAAATTATCCAATAAATTTCGTTCCACTTCACGATTGTGTCCCACTTGTTGTTGATTCATGACAAAAAATTAAAATGTTATATCTTTATGTTTGAAGCCTGAAATGTGGCGAAATGTTGAAAGGTTCAAGGGGGCCGAATACTTTCGCAAGGCACTGTATCATCAGCATATATGTTCATTAGGGGTCCTGTCATGTGTTGAAAACATATTTTTCAGTCCTGTTTCGACCGAAACATGGTCTTCATAGAGAGAAAGCCTGCTAGGCTAGAACAAGTGTAACGACTGCAAATTGTTGGGATTAAATTAGACGCCAGAGAGACGCACAGTCCCGTAACAAAGTCTCAAACACGACATTTACAATTTACTTCTGTCCGCCTGACATCTTTTGAGCCCAGGTTGATGTTATTTAAATTGCCAAGTGGCTTTGCTCTTTGCACATTAAACCCTGGCAGCCACCCAAACCAAACGTCCTCTGCTCAAACCATCAGAGATGTTATATAGCATTACAAAGCTGCATTATGTGTGGGTGAGGTTATGGATGGTCAAAGGAGGGCAGTGTGAGAGAAAGTTCCTGAACCACACGTAAGTATGATGTCAGATTGTAAACGCTCCCTCCACTAAAGCAGGCTTTTCCACCGACCCACAAAATGACCGAGGCTGATGGAAATTGCATGTGTGCGTGTGGCTGATCCATCTGCAGTAGATCACATTCGAGTTAAAGGAAGAATATCATCAAACATCTTGTTTCTCAGACGGGACGATTTCTCAGGACGGACGGAGCATCTGCAGGATTCATTACGATGTTTCAGATGGTCCGTCTCTGAGCGCTTTACCACAAGTGGTGACCCTTCAAACTGTCGGAACAGTTCAGCAAATGCCTCAGTTAAAGTTCGATGTGTAGAACTTGATAGAATTACGTCCACTTTGACATGATATTCAGAGAATGAATCAAGAATTTGTGACAATGAGAAAATGAAATGGTTCATTTTTAGACTTGTATTAATAAATCAAGGTCAAAGGACATTCAGAGTTTATCCCAGCTTGTTAGGGCAAGAGGCAGACGGACACCCTTGACACAACCAATAATAACATTTTATTGCACAAGAGGTAGAATTACACATTAATGCTAATATAGCGTGTTTAAACTTATGTCTAAACCTGTGGCTGTGATTTAACGTTGAAAAAAGAACATTCCCAACAACAAAACTATAGAACAGGCAATAATTAAATGTCTGAAAAAAGGAGAAGAAAGAAAAATTAGCTTTATAAATCTAACGAAGAAGAAGATATTATACAGTATAATAGGTTGATTAATTAGAAACTCCAGGGAGACATGTTATGGACATATAACACATATATTCCTTAATCTTTGAATTAGTAAAGATAATCTTTTTTTTAAAGTGTTACTTATGAGTACAATTTACCACTTATGTACCTATCAGTAAAATTATAAGAATTGGATTCCGATCCAAACTCCATACCCGTAGGTGGCTGTGTTGCACTTTTACATCGTTTTCCAACTGCCATCAAACAAGAAGACGAAGATAATGGAACCTCTGTTGGAATGTTACGGTTTTCTTTATGTCTCATTTTGTACCACTTTACTCAGAGACACAAGACGTAGCATGCTCAAATCTTTTTCCACAATTAAAAATGTATATTTTAATTATCCCTACAGTAGTCAGTGACAAATCTGTAAAAACATTCTATACGTAGACACTGACAGCAGGACTGTGGCCATGGCAGCAAGAACCATTTTAGAAGTGTGTATCAAATAGTCCTGGAAATAGTCGGTACTGGAGAATCGTCATAGGCAACACAAGCTTGTTTGGACTATGAAAAATAGAAGGCCAAGGACATGGCCAGGTGGAGCCTCCATTTGCAGCAAATATTCACAGAACAACTTCTAATTTTCTCTGACTCGCGCACTCGCTAAAGCCGATGGTGGGAGATTTGCCAGTAAAGCACAAGATCCCCCACTTGGATTAAAGGAAAACTGGAGGAGTTTTTAGCAGTCGGCCTCAGATAGCTGGGCTCTAGAGGAAACACCAGAAAGCCATTAACTAACCACAGTATTATGGTGATCTATTTGTTGGGATGGGCTACAGACAGCTAATGAACAGCACACCCCCTCCCCTCCTTCGTCTTCACAACTCGCCACTCATCACAAGGACACACACACACACTCGAAGCCACACACACACACTCGAAACCACACACACACAGAGATGCTGAAAGAGCGCTAGCTTGTACAAAACAGCACGACAGATCAAGGCCTGATTCCTAAATCAAGGGGAAAAAAAAGGTTATTCTCCGTCTCGCTGGGATTCCATTTACCATCCTTCTATATCCAAGACTCTCCCATACCCTTTTAGAGCAAACAAGTCAACCCCTCCAAACACACACATCTCCTAATTAAGAGCAGTGGCGGCGGTAGGTTTTTGTCTCTGTGGTTATGCCTGCAATGTTAGTGTCTGGAGTGTGAAAACAGATCTGATGGACTGGTGCCCTCAGCTCTGATCAGACTCCAGCAGGTACCCCCCCTCTCCCACCCCCTCTCCACACCCATGATTGACAGCTCACAGGTCAGCCATCCATCTCAGAGTTTGTTAGAGGGTGGGCGGGCGAAGAGATTTGGAATGCCTGGGACCCTGATTGCTTTATTGCTCGCCTGTCAGAACCATTGTATAGCTGTGTGTTATTAGGCCCTGCCATCTCTCACCGTCTGCTAGGTGTCGCGTCTCGGCTCTGCATAAAGAATCACCAGTCCATTCAAAGTCCTCACTTTTTTTTTTGGTCGGGGTGGGGGGGGGTTGAAAGAATGAGAGCACAGATTTCACCAAGATCAAGATCAGTCTCCCGGGGAAATGGATTGAAGGAGGAAATTGGGATCCATTTTAGCAATTATAATGTGAAGGCAAAAAATACCAGATTATTTCTCAATTAAAGGTATTTTTTACTTTATGCCCATTTGTAACAAAGTAGAAGATCCCAGATCAAAAATGAATTTCTCCAGAAATAAGGGCTAGAATATATTTATGTTATGATTACTTCTGGCTCTCCACTGGTTTTAACACTTTAGCACTTAAACAACAATACAGAAAGCACTTTGAAAGTTTAATATAAAAAAAGAAGTCACATCTACAACACAAGTCGATAGAAAAAGGACATTTATTTAACATATAATTGGCATTCTTTTTTTCTTTTTTTTTCTAAAAGGTATACGCTTTTAATTTTAAAATATATTTAAAATAGTTTCATTCCCATTGGCCACATCTTTTTTTATATGGTGGAAAATTATTTATTACTGGGTGAAAAACTTTTATTCTAAGAATATCATTATCAGGGAACAAACTATCTATGAAAAAAAAATCTGCAAGAATCTTTGTGCAAAAATATTAGGACAAAAAGTATCCTAGTACAGATCTGCATTGAAAATATTGTAATAAAATGAATATAAAATGTGATCCTTGTATTTAAGTATCTTTCTATGATATCGTTTTTTTTTTCATTTCTCTCCTGCCTTTAACAACTGTATACAAATGTTAATATTTACATCTTATTAATCATGACAAGAGCGTAATTGTGGGGGTTTTTATCCGGATCGTGACGTAGAAAATGATTGTAAAAATAACATCGTGTGAAGGGAAGAATGCCAGTAAGAGGCTGAGACGGCGAACCAGGTTAAGAGTCTCGCCTCTTGTCGTCCTCCAGGAGGAGATGACAGACATGGCAGGTTGTTGAATGTCACTGGAGCAGAGCCAGCGAGTTCCCGGGAGCCCAGGTGATGTTGGGGCCACGTCCCTCAAGTGCTCTCGCCGCTCAGGGGCCACAGCCGAGACAAGCCCCGGCCAGGGCCCGCCACGGCGTCGCCATAGAGACGAGGCGACAGTCTAGCCTCCGTCTTACACCTCTTCCCACTGACACACCAACTCTCCAGAACCCCTCAACACCACTTTCATCCCAGTGAGAATTATCTTCTCGCACTACTCTCGGACCCGCCGGGGTCCTGCTGGTTAGATGTTTGATTAGACCTTCAAGTCTGGACAAGAGGGGGGGGGACCACAAGGGGATTGTCTGTGGCGCACTCTTTGTTATGGATTTATCTGGGAGTGTGAATATCTTCCCCAAATGTGCTGCAACCCTTCATGGTCCTCTCAAGCCTTGTTGAGATCCACCTCTGAAGCATGGTCGCACAACACTAGATCACTACACACATTGATATTTTTTTTAAAGACGTAATTGTTTTTTATTGTGTTGAAAAAAAAATGAATGATAACATCTTTATCGCTGAACCCTTGAGTGTTCTTACTGGAAGCCATATTGATTTTATTAGTCCGCGAGTCCCCCACATTGCCCGGCCTTTACCTCAGGGATAAATCTAATTGTTTATCTCTGGACAGACTTCTGCCTTCTCTCCCTTCTGTCTCATTACGTGCCAAGATTTGTCAAGTCAAGTCTCTCCACACTCTCAAATCTCGCTTTACAACATGTCATTCGGCGGAACACTACAGATGGCTTACTTATCAACAGACCCTCCCACATGGAACGCTGCAGACATGACAGCACAACACACTTGCAACAAAAAAAAAATATATATATATATACACAAACTGACATACCATGTAATCACGCTCAGGAGACGTGATTAAATATAGCGACACACTAAACATGACTCATATTCGGCGTTATTTCCGTTGTGTCTCGCAACTGTCTGACAGTTACAACAAACATAATTCCGGGGTTGGATTTCATGTTTAAACTATAATTAAATGAGGTTTTTAGAGAAGGTAGAAACAGCAAAACGTATAAATAAAGCCTCATAAACTTCTCCCAACAATATTATGAATTAAAATATTTTTGGTTTTCTGCTTCATAGCTTAAGAAGAAGCAACTTCTATATTCAACTTCTATGCTCTCCGGTCCAGATAGAACCAGTTTTGGCAGCCGTTCTTTTGTCGTTGCTTCTCCCAGTTTATGGAAACTCTGAGATGTCTCGATAACCTTCACCTCTTCACTATGTATTGGTTGGTATAAAGGCTGTTGCTCACTTCAAAATAACTTCAGTCGTTGGTAAAAAAAAAAAAAAAGGTGAAGGAGTCAAACGTACGTCGCTCACATGACCAGATTGAGTTCGTTACTCAAAAGGAGATGGAAGAACACAAAGACAAGTGAACGAGGGAAGAAGCTGGTGGACAAAAAAAATGAATTATTGGAAGGAAGGAAAAACCAGAAACACCAACAGAGGGATGAGTGGAAGAACAAAGGGACAATGTGAAGGGCTAACAGATGGATGGATGAACAACTTGATGGGCAGAAGGACAGATGGACAACTGTTTGTTTTTTATAGTACACATATTTCTTAAATTTGAATTCTGACAACCCTATGACTAGCTTTGTTCTACTGTCCTAAATTGATACATTTATTTTAGCCAGTGCAGTGGATAGAACTGCTTCAATTGTTAAGCACTCTTGGTCTTTTCTTATTGAAAGTGTATCATTGTTGACATCCATAGATACTGCTACTTATTTTAGCATTTAATTTTCATTCATTTTAACATGAACATGAATCGACTTTGTTTTTTTAGAAAGTCAGTCGTACCTTTCGAAATAAACTATATGAGGTGAGTGTATATTTAAAATAAGAATAAAAACAAGTTGATAAAAAAGGATGGACCTATGATGCAAGTTGGAAGTCAGGCACTAAATCAGCAGTGAAGTCACTTCTCTCCGTCTGAAATCTCTCCACAGGCGGTGAGAGCGAAATGTTTCAACCCGGACCAGTGTATATGGAGTATACATTACTCCATCAAACACACTCAATGGGGCGTTCAGGTACGTCGTATTTCCTGTCGCACTCCAAGCACTGAGTTGAATGAACAGGAAGTGTCTCAGATAAAAGACTACACTTCTCTTTTATAGCATACGTTTAGTCGTCCGCTGGAAACGTGTTATTTTATTTAAAACGAGCCGTTGAAGTAAGAAAGTAAGTAAGTAAGTCATTTTTATTTGTATAGCGCTTTTCCAGACCAGGGTCACAAACAATCAAAACAATACTCAATAAAGTATATACTTTAAAGGGCAAGATAAAACTGATAATACAACAGGATCCTAGCTCTCTACAGAATGATAGTAGAACGATGCGTCCACGATCTAAATGCAGTTTGGTAAACTTTCATGTGTATATTATCCTGTTTTTATCGTCATATTACTTTTATTTCTTGATTTACTTCCCTCAACTCAGAAGTACAAAGTGAACAGACAGATTATATGTTTGTTTCTTTATCTCTTACACATTTAAATAGATTTGAAAAATACGTAGTGATTGAAAAGCGCATGAAAATAAAAGGATTCCTGGTCAACATCTCCAGATGAACTTGAACCCAATTAAAAGCACCATCAGACTCTAATTGTTGCAGGATTCCGACTCCAGCTGTGGTTTATCAGTGGAATAAATGGTCTGATTTAAATCCAATAGAGGTTAATTTTACAAGTCAAGCGAGCGTCTTATTGCGTTAACGAAAAAAAGCCGGCGCCGGTGGAAAGAACGGAACGGAACGGCGTTCCTTTATGAATCCGACCTGATCCGCCATCATATCACATGTGCGCCAACCATCCAGAACCAACTGGAAGCTCCTGTCGAGGTCTGATCAGCGCGTTAACTCAAACCAAGTAGGCTCCGGGAATCGATCCTCTAACATTCTCCGGCCAGAGAATGGAGTTAGAGAGCGCGGGGGAGAGAGAGAGTCGGAGGCAGGGAGCAATCACACACCGATGTGTGTTGCCTTCAGGAGCCGATCGATGCGCTGACAGCGGCTCCGCTTTGTTCTCGCAACCGAGCTCAGATGTTAGGCGTGCTTAACATGATTGCTTAAAGGTTTTTGTTTGACTACTTGTGTTGTTTGTTTTGTCATCTCGCTCCACTTACGGTACGTCGCGTTGTCACTCCGGTTAGTGAGATAGATGAGTGAGTCGGACTCATTATTGCTCCAAGTCATCTACTTGCAAATATTGCCGTGACAGACAACGACAACGTCGATAATAAAAAAAAATTTAAAAAAAGGGCAACGACGAAGCTAGCACAAGCGAAACTCCACGGCTTCCCCCCCTTTTTCTTGATATATAAGTGCTGTTTGTTTTTGGATAAATGGGTCTTTGACATGTGAGTTTTTCTTACCTTCACAATACGGAACAAGTTAAGCACTTTACCACTGCGTCAAGAATCTTCCCCCCTACACAGAAAAGTGTCGCCCACAAAGGACAAGTAGGTGTCAATGGATCTGCTCCGGCGCCTATGGACCGTCGAGGCGCACTCGTCTCTGAAGCCCTAATAAGAAGGCACAGATGCACGCTTGTCAGCGAGCGCCGGCGTCTCATTGTACTCTGGCCTCGCAACCCGGCCACCGCGAGACCTCTGCTGCTCCGGTCGCTCGAGAGGGTCTCATTAAGGGAGACAAACGAAAACCGGGGTCGCGCCAGATAAAGGTAGTCACAGCGAAGGAGCATGCCACCAAGATGAGTTGGGAGCTCCATCACATCTCGGGGGCCACCTCTGAAGGACCTCTGGCCCTCCCCGGCGTGACCCCCAATATCCACCATTATTTGATGAAGCAGAGCTTGATAATTATTTAGCGCGGATGAAGACGGGTGTGAAAGGAGGGTCTCGCTCTGAGGGAAAGGATAGTCGGGGAAGACAGAGAAGGAAAAAAAACTAACAAAAAAAAAAAAAGATCAAAAGCAGGCCTTTCGCTTTTCATGCCTCAGAGGCTCCAAAGAGGATAAAGAACAATTGGGCTCTGGGTATTCTGTCCTCTCTGGCAATTAGACTCAGCTGATGAAGTGAAAAGGATGAATGGCAGGGTTCAAGGCCTTCTCCAGCATTCACACAACAGGGTGTGTTTCTACCTTCTTCTCCTTTATCTCCCTTTTGAGAAGGAAGAAATGCAGCGCAGATATTTGCGGAAGATAAAGATGTTATTTGAGTTGTCAAAATGCAATCGCGAGGACGGACAGGACGGAAGAGAATGTCTTGAGGGAGGTCTTTAACTTAAAGAAGTGCTTTATTTAGGCAAATAATGATTTTTTTTAATAATAATTATTATATTTTAGGAGCTTTACTCAACTGTTGTTATGTATAATTCAGATGTTATCCAAAAATAATAAAAAATAAAATACAATTAATTAGATAAAAAAAACAACAACATTTAATTACAAAAACAATAATCAATAATTCATAATCAGTGTAACAATAATTTAGCTTTTGATAAGATCATTTTGGTTTTAAAAAAACAAAAGGGACGGGACCAGTGCCTATTGTGTTACAAAGACAAAGGAAACCTGCAAAACTAAAGTAGTTTGAACAAAGTTCTGAATGGATACATTTGGTTTGTTTCATCTTAGGTTCTAATCCAGCAAATAAAGTTGATTACATTCCACATCATAATCATTTTTACACACGCCTTTTATCTGAAAAACATTTTTTGCCAAACTTTTTTAATTTAATGCAACGTTTCCTCCACATTTTTAAATGTGGAGGAATGGTAAATAGGTTGTAAAAAAACTATTTAATAAAGAAAGTGTGTATATAATAAAAGACAATAAATCCAAGGCTTACATAATAATAATAAAATAATCATTTTAGTCAAATAGTTTAAGAGTTTTACAGTTTTAGATACTGTTGAGGCAGATCATTTTTTTAATGTATTACCCGAGTTCTCCTGCTTTGATATTTTTATATAATAATAATAATAATAATCATGAATAAATAATCTTGAAATTCAATTAAAGGCAGGAACAGATGATGTGTTACCTACACTTTAATGGTAATAAACACATTGAAAAAACATGTTAATTTGAGTTCGGTCAAGAAAAAAAAGTCTTTGCCAATTTGTGTAATTATTTATTTAGTGTTATTTAAACATTTCTCTAAGGTATAAGATGACGTTTGAACCAGGAATTGCTCATTGATCAGGAATATTGAATTTCATTTGGATGAGAAAGAAACATAATGCAGGGAATCTTGTTGTGTACGACTTAAAAGATTCCTTTAGTTTCCAAACCACTGTTAAAGAAGCGAGTACTATCTGAACCTAAATGAAACAGAAAGCGTCACACAGTCCAGGGAGGTGTAAAGTCCAGGAGCTTTGCTGGTTCTGCGCCGCGCTGCACTAAAACCTTAAGATGATTAGCCATATTCTTAAAAAGCGAGCCCTCTGATAATGTGTTTAAAGAAGCGATACAGATTTTCCGAGCTTTGAGTTCAAAGTCCCGAGAAGCATGGGGTCACGATGCCAATGGGCTAAACAAAGAGTAGCCAAAACGGGCTCAGGGGGATTTGAAACTCAGGCCCCTGAACCTCTTTGATCAGACCTGAGCTCTGAGGACGTGGATGCGGTGGGTATCAGGGGCCGGGGCGGCTGAAAGAATGCAGCGGTGGCATGATGACTAGATTAAGAAGGACGGTTATTCTGTTGAAAACATCAAGAGAGTCTTTTTATTTTAACACTTCTGTCAGGAAATAGACATTTCGAAGTTAGGATGTGAACTTAACGCCACTTTTATTCCACATAGATCAGTTAGTTAACAAAGTTTTTGATACACAACATCATCAATGACTCTTAAACACAAACACAATAGTGGAAAAGAGTGGTTAACGTTCGCTATATGAGCGACAAGTTTACAGTAGCTACAGTAACGTAATACAGACCTAGGAAAAGTGTGGCCCTTTGACTTCATTCATGTGGCCCTCCGGATGAAAGAGTACAACTGATCCTTGAAGATAACATATTTCTGAAAGTGATGACCAACAGTTTTAGTTTGTAATGTTTGTTTAAACTCTTAAAACAACCCTTTAAATTATTTTTAATCACTATTTGTTGCTCCTCAATGTTATTAGAGTTAGCACTTATATTTAAAAGAAAAGTCATTTTATATCCGTTTTTTCTCTTTAATTATTTTCATAAATGGTTAATACATGTTTTATTGGCCTAGTTTAGTTTATTTTTCGTTTTTTTTGTACATTTTCCTTTTTTCGTAACATGTTTTTTCCCTCATATTTTGTCTCTTCGCTCCTCATATTTTGCTAGACGGCCCCTCACAACCGTCACAGTATATAATGCGGCCCCTGAGGAAATTCAATTGTCCACCCCTGAGTTAGACGATCAGATACTACTGAGAAAACCTTCAAAATAAGTTAAATACTGAAGCCATGTGTGATAAATCGCCAAGTATACTGTTACAACCGTAGTATTATTTACATTAATTAGTTTTTTACTACACACAGAAATACAGAGATGTGTTGAAATGTGTGTGATTGTACAAATACAGATGTTTTAATATGACGTGTAAAAGAGTGTTGGAGTAACAAGTCAACTTTCTAATACGACCAAAGCTCCACAAGCGTTATCACGCTCCATATTTAATTGGCTAACTTCTCCTCGCTTTTGTCATTGAGCCGGAGGATTCTCCGAAATCCTCCTCCAGCCACGTTTTAATCTCCCTCCCATGGCAAATCCATTAAGTCGGCGCGAATCACAAAGTTATTAAGCAGACTGTCAACAACATAACTGGTGCAAATGTACCGTCTGATTAATAGCACTCCAAATACCTTCAAGCATTAAGTGCAAAACGAGCAAAATAATCTGAAATTACGATCAATCAAAAGCCCAATTACGTGTGTTTCGGTTACGGCGGAACAATTTGCCGCCGAGGCGTCAACAGCTGATTAGCACGGGAAACATTGGTAATAACCAACAAAGACAGGAAGTTTGATTGAATTGATGTTCAATTACTAAAGGAATCATTCGCTTCTTTCCGGAGCGTGTTTGACATGATCGGGAGTCAGAAGAGGAAGAGCTGCAACATCCAGGGTAACATATGAAGGAATTTTACTTTCAGGAACATACAAGAAAATTTCATTTTCCTACACGACATATGAAGGAAAGACATTAGCAACATGCTAACAAACTGCAAATGAACAGCAACTATTGATAATCGGTGAGATATCTTCTTAGAAAAGGCAATTCGACATCCTGTCATGTGAAGACAGACACAAAAAAATGTATATATATTGGAATTAACAACTTTTTTCGTAGTAAAACCATTTTAAAATTGACTTTTTTTTTGCAAAGCTTCACAGGGAGGGACAGCAAAAGTTAAAGGAATTCTCGCTCTAAATCTAAGACTGAATGTTGGAGACTACTAATGACTACTCAGTTAAAAGATAAATTAATTGTATTAACTCATAAAAAACGTCTTAAAAAAAGAAGAAAAAGAGGAAAAGATGGTAAGTGCAACCAAAAAGACGTGCTATTGAATCAAATTTAATAAAACGTGAATGTGCAACGTAAACTTCTAAGAAAATTGTATTTCCTAAAAAAAAAAAAATAATAATTGAAGAATAAAACGTTATATGTCCATAAAAAACACTATATCTTTCCTTTAACTATGTCAATTTCTTGGGACATGCTAACATGCTAACATAGCTACGTATCAGGAATTCATGGCAAATAAAAGGATTGAATCAGTAACCAAAACAAATAACAATAAATAAAAGTATTAAAGTCCAAGAACTAATAATAACAAAAAAAACAAAACATAAAGTTTAGCGACTGAAGATTTTCGTCATGTCACTTCCTGTTCCGATAACGGGCGTCCCATTTTGCAGCCGCTCATCGTCCCATTATTCAGCTCATTTGCGGCGGCGTATGACACCGACAGATGAGACGCGTGAATTACAAAAGGTGTCTTACATTTTAATTGCTCAAATTTTCTATCTACCACCACCACCCCCCCCTCTCTCTCTCTCTCTTTGTGTGTGTGTGTGTGTGTGTGTGTAGCGTTAAGATGACAGGGCCATTACTCCGGTGTCACCACTTATCGGCGCCATCAGGGAGGATTAATGGTTTCACTTGCGCCGCTAAGAAATGTTTAAGTTGTCCCGATTATCGGCGCGAGGGAAAGAATAACGGTTATTTGTCATCGTGTTAGAGGGACTAATCAAACGCAGGAGAGGGAGATTTGACTGGAATAACCAGCGACGAACACCGGCAAACAAACTGCAGTCGTCGTCGCCGCGGCTAGTATTTAACACATTTGTCTTCCGACTCGTTTTTTTTTTTTCTTTTTTCCCGCAGCCTTTTTTTTTTTTTTGTTGCTACCGGAGTAATCTCCTACATTATTTTCCTTGTCTGTCACCTTCATAGTATCTATTAGCCACTCTTGCTATCAGTACGTGGGGGCATTTTCTCCCCCCCCCCCCTCCATGAATGTTTTATATATTGGAGCGAGAAAGATTGTTCTTTGCGAAGCACGGCCTCAGTAAGACAAATTGCTCCAGAACGTCTAAATGGCAGTCAATGATAACTCATTGTAAGGAGAGTAAGTGACTTCCAATGGAGTGGGCTCGGGGACAGAGAATAATGGCGGAGCACAGGTGAAAAATAGATGTTTGGCTCGGTGTAATTACTCCATTAGGGGGGCTCTCTGTTAATCTAGCAAAACCCCCGGCAAGTGTTTTTACAGCCGGAGTGACTGGACAAAGGGAAGCGGCGGCGGCGGCGACGACTCCCGATCACAACACCATCGAGTGTTTGCTAATGCGCGTCCCACGTGAGCTCCTCCGGTTACAAGCAAAGTGTGATGATGGATGTATTAACCAAGTTCATCAGCGACATATTCATTACCCGAGAGCGCCGACCAATCCTCTGTCTCGGGTGGACATCAGCTGCTGGTAAACATGAAAGTATGGGTTATAACAACAGGAAAAAAAAAAAAAAAAAGGGGGGGAGGAAACGGAGGAAGAGAAAAAACACCCGCTGCAATCTACATTCTGATGATTTCCCAGACATAATGGTAACATTTTTTTTTTTTTTTGACCATTTGGTGTCTGCCGCTGCCTGTGGCAATCCACACAAAAGAAAAACAGGTCCAATATGGTCTTAAGAGTTTTCATTCTGACCACACAATCTGTTTTCTTGAGTTAACTTTTTTCAAAACAGCGCTACGAGCAGTGCCCACAGCTTTATCACTGGAGCTCAGATTGACCCCGCCGTCACCTTTCGTACTACTTCCCATCTGTTTAGGTTCCACCCTAGCAACCCAGCCCAGTTGGCTGTAGGCCCACTTTGCATTTGGGCTTCCTCGGCGGAACCTACCACTGAACCAAAGGAAAGAGAAGCGCTGTAGGAGTGTTTAGGGCGATTCCAGAGACATCTCAGAGTTTTTTTTTTCTTCTACTAGGATAAAAAAAAAAAATAACAGGTCCTGGAAGGTCAATATACTGCAGTTTATTTTCAATTTTGAAGAAGACAAATAAAAATGATTAATAATGTTATTTGTGAAGCTTCTTTTACACTTGACAGTAGTCAGAAAGTGCTTTTAGATACAAGCGGAATTTAAAACTATTTATTTGAAAATAGGTTAGGTTAGGTTAGATAGAACTTTATTGATCCCTCAGGATTGTTTTTTTTTCCAATTAGCCACAACAAATACAGCAATTTTTCATTAAAAAAAATAAAAATAAAATAAGAACACATGCTACAAATAACATGCTACGAAAAGAATTGCACAAAAATATCAATAGAATAAAATCAAGCTAGATTCTGTAAGGTATTAAAATAAAATAAGTGAAAACCCTTTGATAAAATCCAAGTTAAAAGTGTATTTTTAAAAGAAAGATACAGACTCTCTCGTCTCATCTCCTCGGGCGGTCTGTTTCTAAATGATGGAGGACCCTCGACACCCCCTTTGATTTTAACCTGGACCCTCTGGACCAGCTATCATGGACCTGCCCGAGGATCTAAGATTGTGACTCACCAGTGGTCAACATGTCTGATATCCAGAGGAGCTGCTGGGAGCAAAACCTAAGATCTAAAAATGACTATAAGAATGTTCATATATTTTTGGGGATTAAACCGCTCGTTAAAGAGGGAAAAGTGACCTTTAACTGCGACAAATACATTAAATATTAAAAGAAAAGGGGTCTCAGCAGGCGAGCAGGACTCAGACCCTCACATGAACAACGTCAATAGCAGACATCTGCGCGACTCTCTACAGTGGTGAGGACTTGAGCTCCTGAGGACAGTGAGGGGCCATTAGCGCGGTCCGGGTATAAAAACGGACACGGTGACCCGATTAAAGCAGAAATTTCTGGGTCACGGTCTTGTTTTTCTTTTTTTTCTTCAATGCTTAATTTGTCCGCGGGTAGTGACACGGCTGTCTGGCTTGTTCCTACCTGTAATATTATCTTTGTACAAACGTCGCGGTTCAGACAGAGGCCTTGTCACTGTGACCCGACACGCCTGGCGAGGGAAGTGGTGGGCTCGGGCGCCCCCGAGTGGCCGTTTGGGACACTGCAGCACTTGAAAACATGCATGATGGTTTGAAAATGTGTTGATATGAGCATTAAATACGAGGGGAAACTAACAAACATGTGTTTTTTTTGTACAAATAAGATACATTTTCATTGTTAAGCACAAAGTGAATGGATTCGATGCGTTTGTTGCTAAGAAATGTAAAAATAAAAAAGCGAGATTTTTAAAAAAGAGTCTCAATTGAAGGTGGAAATAAATAATGGGTCTTGAAGATAAACGGATGTAAAGAAATTGTCACGTAAATTGAAAAAAAATTAAATTAATCGAGAGAGAATATCCTTCTAAATTACACTAGAAAATTTCAAAGAGAAGTATTTAATAAATACATGTTGGTTTCAAATTTGAAAAAATGGGTTAAAATAGTTGCATAAAATATAGTTTAATTCCAGCTCTTGGCTTTGGGGTTTTCCTGACAATTTTCTTTCCATAGGTTAATATCACCGAAGTTATCGACAATTTTTTGACAAATATACTGTATATGCAATAAATAGATTTCATTTTTAATTTTAGATATTCAAAAAGAAGAGTTTCTTTTTTTTGTATTATTACATTAGTTGTGCCACAGCTGCAACCACACAAATAAATAGATGTTATATTTGTATTTATCACAATAAATAAACTTGAAATTAGAGTTTAGCTGGTTTTTTACATTCTTTTTTTTGTAAAACGTCTATTGAAATATACATGAATCACTAATGTAACTGTGTTAACATAAGATGCTACACGGCACCAGTGAAGCTATATTGAAAAATTGCGAGCTAATTGATATAAGCTATAAGAAAAATGGATGAGATTCTTTCTTTGGCCTTTCGGTTTGCAGCGAGCAAAGTTCCCTGTCCATGGTCTGCCTACTCGGGGCTTCCTTACATCAGACACCGCCCTTCATCTCATGCTAATGTAGAAAAAAAAGAAGATATCTAGCTTTAAAGACACGGCGCTCTCTTAAAAAAAAAGGCTGTGCTTAGCGTTTGAAGCCATAAATGTGACAGAAGACTTCAAGAGGAAGACCCAAGAGTGGCAGTCTAAAGATGAGTGAAAGGCGGACGGGCAACATGTTTTTTTTTTCCCTTTCCAGAGGGATATTCTGTGGCCAAGCTTGATTATCAGAGATGAAGGACAGGCTGAGAGGATGTAGGATAGTTAAATCCTTGTATCCCTCCACCAAAGCCCTCCTATAAAATTCTTCAGCTCTGAGCATTTGCGGAACACCCTTGACTTTTCTCCTCTTTTTTCCTTTTTTTTTCTTTAGTGGAACTCACAAGACAAAGAATGTAGAAATATGATTTGAAACGGAACCGTGTTGTGATTCCAAAAAAACAGACCTCGTGCGAGTGAAGTAAGATTTCCTGGCCATGATTCACAGGCGTATCCCAGCGCTAACTAATCATGACACCATGCTGCATTCAGACAGCACTTCAACCGTCAATGGTATTATGTGGAACCCTGGCTGTGGATTCAAAACCTCTGCTCCCTTTTGCTACGAGAGGCTGCGCTTCTTTTTAATGCCGCGTCCATTATTGCCAGAATATTTGAAAAGTGGTAAGCCTTGAAACGAGTCCCATATTATTTCAAACTCGACCAAATATTTCTCGGCAGGAGGCAGAAAATGAGACCTTCCCTCAAGAGACTGCCTGCAGTGTATTCTGCTTGCTGCAGCAATCGGAAGGTCTCATACTGTGCAAAACACACTCGCACAATCAATTATATATTTATCCGCCTCACTTTTTTTTTTTTTTTTAGCATCCGCCTTCATCGGGGGAAAAATACACAAATTTAGATCTGAAATCAACTTTGGTTATTGTGCAGGATCCTGCGAGAGCGCTCTGCAAACCATTAAAACGAGTGTGTTTTATCTCCACTTTACGAACAGAAGCACATTCCCCAGAAATTGGAGAGCCCTTCCGGTTATCCTGAGCACATAACGGCCGCCGAAGAAGTCGGGAAACAACAATCTAACCAGATTGTTGGTGAATGTCTTGAAACCTGATCCATGTGAGATTAGCAAAAATCACATGCTATTGTTCAATTCTATGGTTTTTATAATCCTGAAAATCTCTGCTTCAACAGACAAGAGACTATTGACTGACTTGGAATCTGATTCAACATTAGGACACATTGTTATCGCTCATAAATTATAGCACAAAGATGCTTTTAATCTGAGACTCAATTGATGCTTAAATACCTCATGAAACAACCGATGTCTAAGAAATTACTTGTGTTTCTTATTTTTTTGCTTAAGAAGAAAGCATTTTCTTAAAAATCAACGTAACATTTTACATCATTAGGATCTAACAGCTAACTTTGAGCATCATATGCTTTGAATAAGCAGTAAAAACTGTACAAAATTCCATCATAATTAATATATTATTTATTGTAATTGTAAGATTAAGACTGCATGATCAACTGCTCAATTTAATCAATGTTTTAATGATTCTTACCAAGTCAGTTGGTGTGTTATTATTATTTTGTTTTTTTGCCCAAATCAAGCAAATGTTTAATTTATTTATTTTTTTCTTATTTACAAAAAATATTTTTCGTACTACACATAAATAATCCTGTATTTGCGGTTGTATGATTTGATGGTGAAATGGACTGCGAAATGAAAAGTAAATAAATAAAAATTGAGGCACCAAAAAACATTAGAATCCATATTTTAATAAAAATTATAAACAGTGTTAAAGTGTTGATTATATGACATACATTCAAAATAAATGAATCGTGTGTGAAGTCAGAGTTTCCACGCTGAGTCAAAGACAGTCAAACATCTTTGCATTTATGTATTAGCATTTAATCTCTTAACAACATCTTCATGTACATTGTTATCACAGCATCATCCATCACTGGCTCAGTGACAACAAGTGAGTCAAACATAGCTAAGGTTTATTCACTTTAAGAAATCATCAAGTGGCATTTTTTTCAAGATTTAATAATAATATATATATATATATATATATATATATATATATAACTTATGAGGCATGTCAATCTTAGCATACATTCACTCAAACTTTCTTATACGGCTCCAGTCTTGGACAATATTAAAATAAAATATGTTTTTTCTCGAAACACAAGTGGGCCTCTCCCAGCTACACAGGGCAAAAGGCAGAGAACACCCTGGAGAGGTAATCACAGGAAAGTAAAGACCATGATGGACAAGTTAGAGTCACCAAGAATGGTTGTGAACCTGCTCGTCAAAAGTGGACCAAGCTGGGAAAAGTTATTTTGTTTTTCTCAACCACGGCCCGGCTCGATATTCTCCGGTTCAAGAGTAGCAGGAGAAGGTGAAAGTTCCCGAGACGGTCGGGAGAAAAAAATAAATAAATCCGGAGCCACGTATGTAGGTGTGTTATCGTCGCCCACTCAGGCTGCCCTTTGAGCATTTATACATTATTACTTTATGAATCAATGTTGGCACTGAATCTTCTCCTCTGCGTTTTTGCTGTGTTTAAAAGGGCAAGAAAATCTTGTTTAAAATGACATTTGATTGTTTTATCTTCATCAAACGAGCAACAACGCTGACATGTCGCCTCAATTTGTGTAACATTCTGCAACATTTGCACCTTAAAGTGGGCTTTTTTTTTTCCAACGTGGAAAAGAAAGTCAAACAACAAAGCGTGGGCTAATCATTGAAACTTCATCTGGCAGTGACCTTTGGGGAGGATCCATATCTCCGTTCCTGGAAGAAGCGACGTGGATAGCAAGCAGTTGTGTCCTTTGTGTTTGGTGAAGATATTGAGTGTTTGAAGTGTTAACACTGACACTAAGCCTTTGGGGCGAGCGGGCGAACGAAACATGTCACACAATAGGATGGGACTTGGATCTTTGCTTCCCCTTTTCTGACCTCTGACCGTTATTGGTTTTCAGGGTTGCTGCTGCTCCGGCTCCTTAGGGCCAGTGTCTGACCGCATCAGATCAAGCGCTTGTGCACAAGTAAGAGTATTAGCTCCAGTGAATCGTCGCCGGATGATATTGTGTCTCGCTTGACTGTTGAATTCTTGACTATAACTCGTCGTCCAACGAAAGGAAATGTATGATGTTTTTCTGTCTTTTATTCCAGCGACAACAACAGCAGGTTTTATTAAAAAAATTATTCATGACAAGATAAATTCGACATCCCACTTTGACATTCCTGGAACGTGTCTTGAAAGAGACGTCCAGGAAACATCTTGAGAAGAAGAACAGCCTTCTCTCAATGTGAAAATGCAGCAGTTCTACTATGAGTCTCTCCCTAATGACAGAGCTCCAGGTCTTATCTTCCATGGACAGTCAGTTGGTTGCATTCATTTCCATAATGGCTTAAGTACTTTTTTGAAGCTTACAGAAAGAGAAAACTGACACAAAAAAAGTGTCAATTGGCTTTTTCTGTCGATGTCGAAGATAATTCTTCTATTTTCAACTGTTATTACAACTTTATAAATACTGCTGTATGGTTTTCTACATTTCTAACTCTCTCCGAACTCACCTTATGGTCAGTTTATGTTGGTGCTGCTCAAATTGTAATAAAAGTTTAATATGGAGGAACATTTTTAATAGAAAACCTTGCAAACAAAGATTAACAATCTATGTGATTCAAATTAAAAATATATTTTGATTATGTTAAAATAGCAATGAAAATAAAATAAAACTATGTCAGAGAAAAAGGATAACATTCTTTATTTTTACATCAAAAGCATCTTTAAGAGATAAAAATAAACACTTTTATTATTTTATATTAATAAGTAAGTAAGTAATATTTATTATATAGCGCTTTTCGAGACCAGGGTCACAAAGCGCTTAAACAATCAAAACAATACTCAAAAAATACATACTTTAAAGATCAAGATAATACTGAGAACAACACAGGAGTTCGAGAAATTCAAGGAAAAGCCTGAACAAATAGAATAATATGTCTACGATATTGATATACTGTATATAGAATATATTGAATTACATATTAGATTGACTTTATTGATCCCTCTGGAGATCTCCTAAGATAGTTTCATAAAATCAAGAACAAAGCACAAATAAAAAGAACAAAGTGCAAGGGATGACAAAGTGCAAACATAAAGAACATAGATCAAAATAAATAACGCAAATAAAAGATAAAAAAGGATAAAGGATACAAAGATTAACATAGAATAACAACATCCCTTAAGTTAAGATAATGATTTGTAAGAACTCAAGTCAGTGAAGAACCACAGAACTTGTGGCTTTAGTTGAGTTTTGTTATCTTTTTACTTGAAAAAACATAATCCAAAAAACATGTAACATTTATTTAAAAATACTTGTTAAAAAACTTCCCACTAATGTCAATAGTCAATATATATTTATAAATATATATATATATCTAAAACAAAAATAACTAAAGTGAAACATTTTTTAATATTGTTTACTATTATTGGTTTATCCCAGCTTGATAGGGTGAGAGGCAGGTCAGCAGTCCATCTAAAGAATAAACACATAAATAGTGTCAATTAACCTGTGAATGATCTTGTAACGTGGGAGGAAACCAGAGCACAATAAAATAAAGAAGCATAAATGTATTTTTAGTTGTTTCCGTCTCTGGCCGACGGACTTTGGAGCTTCTTTTGTTTAATCACTTATCACGGTGTTAAATTCCCCAGATTTGAGCGGAGGTCAGAACGTTCCCAGCTCTCATTATGATCCATCATCAGATGAATTTGGCCAAAAACTGTGAGGTTCTCTGGTGAATTTTAATTATTTCCTACTGAGCCCCCCAACAAACGGCGTCTTGGCCATCTCTGAGGCGACTGCTGTCATGGAAATGACCTTTGCTAATGAATCTTTTGGATTTTGGTTGACAATGTTTTTGTGTGATCCCTCCATCGTCTCTGCCTCCAGTGGCTCGGCTGACACGATCCATTGAGGCCACACATAAAACAGTGGGCCATCTGCACCTGCAGCATGGCTATCAGCGCCCTGTCCCGCCTTTCACTGCTGGACCGCCGGAGCTGCTTCCTGCCTGTGTGCCGCCTGACCTCGCTCTCCTCAATCTGGGCTACAGAAGCCGAAAACCAAAGGCAGCTTTCAAGGGTGGTGGCGGGGTGGCGGGGGGGACACACTGTCTGTTCAAATCAAGTCAGAGGCCTTTTTAGAATTGGTTCAGAGATCATAGCAAGTGGAAGTCAGGGAAGAGGATGACCCTCTCCTCCAGGCTTGATCGGATCTTGGCCCAGTCAAACCCAGCAGGGCCGAGTCTCTGGACAGCTTCATCTCTGCAGGCTTTGACTCTGCGATAGTGCGAATGAAAGAGGGCACCGAGAGAGCAGCGGTTCTGATGTGTCAGGCTCAATGTCCTGGCAGTCTCGCAGAGCAAAGTGGGCAAAGCAAAGGACACAGCCAGCAGGCACGGGGCCAAAACCACAACCCTACATTGTGTGACATGTCATCTAATGGCTGTCCTTTTGTTTTATATTTACGCATCTGCAGCGAGCCGGAGCAGTGACACGGGTCGTGATGTATGAACCAAATGGGAAGACTTTTTAAATGCCAGCAATGAACTCTGAGCTGGAGATGGCCTCATCATACTTGTCTATTTCAATCAAGCGTCTGATGGATTATCGTCGTCTTCTATCCTTTAAAGCGTTAAAATTCAACCGGTACATTGAATGCAAATTTGAAACCATAATTCAAAAGTTTGCAAAACAACTAATTATAATTGATTATAAAATACATTATACATTAAAAGTGTTGAGAATTCTATAATGATAATTTCACTGTCTTTATAAATATACATTTTAGTTAAAGACAACATGGCCAATTTGTATAGCATAAGCACAAAACCTGTATAAAATCAATATATTAACACAATATTTATACGTTCACACAGGGTTTTTTTGTAGGTTTAAAGTGTAACTTAATGGAGATACATAAGTCTAACAACTCTTCCTCTTTTGGCTATAACAAAGACACTGTTTCTTTAGGTCAGTGGTCTCCAATCAACAGCCTGGTACCAATCCTTGAGGCGGCACAGATTTTTTTTTTATGTTTGTATCTGTTTGAAATGTCTTTTATTTAGCAACAAATATCACATTTTCTCTTATCTAACATTAGCATGTGACGTCAACACACTTGTTTCAGTCATGTTTATGCAAAAGGTAAACCTGTAAAACTAATGAAAATACAAAAGCACAAACTCTACATAAGGAATTCTTGCTCCTGCTGATTCAGAGTTATGATGATATATATATATATTCATGCACATATTGATGCTGTTTCTATCTACTACACCTTAACCCTTGTGTTGTCTCTGGGTCAAGGTGACCCAAAGGCCTGAAAACAAATATGTTTGTTTTATCCCTTGTGTTGTCTCTGGGTCAAGGTGAACGACCTCCCTGGCTTCCATAAATACATATGCAGTGGTGAAGGTCGGTCACCTTGACCCTGAGATAACACAAGGGTTAAAGGTCCATAAAAATAACGCCACCATAAACAGGTACAAGGGGCCAAAACTAATTTGGGGACCCCAGCTTTAAGTGACATCACAGACAGCAAATGAACAAGGTGCTCAAATAAATGCAGGAGCCAAGGTCACGAGCACCCAAGTTCCCATAAAATGTTATACTATGTATCTAGCTCTATTGTGAATTTATATCACATATGTTTAGTGTAACAATTCAATAATAGAGACAATTAAATAATAACAAACACAGTTGTATAAAGTAAAAAAATTAAATTTAAAAAAAGAATGATATAATAGCTATGCATTATAATACTAGGTGAAACTTTTCTGAAATTAAATCGGTAACACTTTGTATCTGAAGCTAAAAATACAAACCAACCATCAATATCAAAAAACACACCTTTTTTTTACGACATAAACATTTTAAATATTTAGCAAAAATTGGATTCTCCAAAATTATAGGGTGGTTAAGATTTGATCAACACCTGGTTCACTATTATTAAAGGATATTTTTGAGAAGCAAAATTTCACAGGTTTTTAACAACGTTTATCAGAAATGTTAGAAGGCTCTGGTGCAGGATTAAAAAAAAAAGACAATGTTAGGCAAGAAAAATGCTTCTATGATGTTTGAGGGACACTAATCTAAATTCAGACGACCCACATTCCTCATTAGCATAGAAAAAAGGTGTTCATCTAATGCATTAGTGTGTGTTATATGAGTACAAATCTTGACCAGGTGTTATTTGAATTCCACTCACTGTCAATACATCCACATCAAGCCGGCGCCGGCGGAGTCTTGTTGACACAGCGGATCATTCACCCGGCGTGTCCGACCCTTCTCTACTTGACTTAGCCTCCCCTCCCTCTCCCACCTCCGCTGATCTCAGCGTTCATTAAGATTACGTATTTACTCGGAGCCGGGCGCCTCTTTGCATAATGGCGTGCAGGTTCCCGCGGCCGGCACACTGTGTTTCAAGTGCTCGGGCGAAGATAGGGCTGAATTTTAAACACACAGCGTCTTGCCTGAAAGTTGACCTCGCACAAAAAGCCCAGTGATCTCATTCTTTGCTTCAGTGGAAGGCTGCTGATTCTCTCTGTTGCAGTGTGAGTAAGAAGCCCTGCATGGCCTGCGTATCACTGCGGGCTACTTCTACACACTCTGTTTTCTTTCTCTTTTTTTTTTTTTTTTGAAACCGAAGCGGAAGGGCAGGGAGAAGCGGTTCAATTCATAGCGCTTTGAAATGGAAATCTAGGTTAATTTCTCTCTCCAAAGGGAGTAATTTACAAACAGTGAAAATGATCCAGCTGAAGAAGGAGAGCGAGCCGGGAATTCCTACAAGTCGGGTTATATCTTGAACAAAGATGGATAGAAGACGAGAGATAAAGCTATCGTTTACAGATGCTGATCCTTCTTAATATTATAAACCGCGACAAGTCACGAGTCGTTGCGCCCGTTTCCCACGCGGCTGCGGCGGAAAGTGGATACGAAGCGACTCCCACTGGATGTAACTTAAGCCCCGACTTACTCAAGGCCTCTGAACTTAGAGGTCGAAGGAGGTCGACGGAGTCGGCATCGTACACCCGGGCCACGTTTTTTTTTTTTACTGCTCACGTTTTAGGATCAAGTTTGTTTAATACAACATCGTTGACTCTTGTCTTGAAAGCTCCAGAGATAGATCGACGTGTCAACGGTGTTCAAGTATTATTGAGCTCAAACGAACCCTGAGGTGACGGACCTGGATATACTGCTGTTGTTGATAAAAAAAAATGTTGGTTTCTGCACTTAAGGAAAGCTCACCCTCTTCGTAAAGAAAAATAGAACAAAAAATAGACAAACTTGTTACAATACATTTTCAAGTAATGTTAATAGAGGGAAAATATACATACATTACCATCTGGATTCACATCCTTTTGAAGGATATTCCGACCTCTGAGAGAGTTAAGACAATTTTGTTAGAATCCTACTGTCCCGTAGTTATAGACAGTATTTCAAATGCTTAAAAAGTCATCAAATTATATGCATCAAATGAATGAAGGGCAAAGATAATCAAGGAAAAAAAAACTACTTTTCAGTTTAAAGTAGAAAAAAGTATTGATAAATGAATTGATAAATGGAAAGAGAGAGAAATAATTTCCAGATAAGGACAGTAACATACTACAACAAATGGGGACAAATCTTCTGGTTGTGTGCTCAAGACACCTGACATTGTCGACGGTTCATTCCAAATATCGTCTCCTTAACTTCACTGTCATCGTGTTGTTGGTGCCATCGATGTCAAGAGAATAGGACTCGACAAAAGGATCTGGTTAAACTCTGGTCCATTTAAAACTGGATAAATAAATAAAAAACAATATTCATTGCTATTTTCACTTCAAAACTTGATTTTCAAAAAACAAATCCAAAAGTAAAATCCCTGAAGCAAGTATGGTCCAAATGTCCGAGCTGCCACAGCCACCTGCCAACACAAGAGGATTAAAGGCTGGACGAGCTCTTACGAGCCCAGTGCAGATACGAGCATTGAACTCCTATTATCAATATAATTCTAGTTCAACAAATGTTTTTTAGTTTTTGTATTTTATTGATATATAAACATAACACAAAACAATTCATACTAGATCTTATTTCTTATATGTGTGTGTGTGTGTGTGTGTGTGTGTGTGTGTGTGTGTGTGTGTGTGTGTGTGTGTGTGTGTGTGTGTGTGTGTGTGTGTGTGTGTGTGTGTGTGTGTGTGTGTGTGTGTGTGTGTGTGTTCACAATAGAATCTCTGTTTTTTATTTATTTTCTTGATACTACAAACCAAACAAATAAATATGATGTTTTACTCGTCCATAAATTCAACCTTTTTTGTTGTCGATGTTCTGACGACTGCCTCAGCCAGAACCAAGACACAACCAACACCAAAACCACAACCGATAAAAAAAAGAAAAGAAAACATATTATGTATACAATAAGTTGCCGCAGTTCAGCTTCATATTGGTTGACGATATTCTGTCAATTGCTCTGGAATTGACGTTAAGGATAATTTAGTTTTTAAATACGATACAATTATGGCTCGAGGCCCGGGCAAGAGGCAGAAGAACCTGAGGCAACAAAACCAAGACCAATACCACGAATATGTGCTCTAGAGCCGGGGTCCCCAACATTTTCCGCACCACGGACCGGTATTATGTCGGCATTATGTTCACGGACCGACCTTCAGATAAAGACAGTAAAACTAAATCGTATAGAGTTTATGTTTCACTTATTTTCACCAGTTTAATGGTTTATTTTTTTTAATAAACTTGACTTAAACAAGCGTCACAAGCTAATTTTACTTCGGAGAAAATACCATATTTTTGTCAGTAATGTAACAGTAATAATCAATATAAGTCCTTTATAAGACTCTTTTGGAATAGGTTGGATTTTCCAAAATGTATTTTGACAATATTTAATACTCAATATAAGGCATTGTTTTTTTAAAGTATTGTCTTTATTACATGTTCATCCAGCGAATATATGACTTTCAATTTTATTTATGATTTATGTTATAAATAATTAAGTTTACATCCAATATGTATCTTTAATGTCAGAGTTATAGATGGCGTCTCCTTTAGAAATAAGTAACGGTCTCTGCGCTGCTTCTTTTTCTTATGAAGTCAAATGGCAGCGTATAATGTCTCGTCTGTTAATCCCGACCTTTAGAGAAGGACACTTTGAACCTCCGATACATCTGCAATGTCACATGTTATATCGCCGGATGGCTTTCAAGCAGTAACCTCAACGGGGCCAACGTTGGCCCCCCTGCGATAGGCCGGTCCTTTGTGAAGGTCTCGGCTCTGACACGGCGCCCTCGGGTTTTGCTCTTTCAGGATCGGAGCCTAAGGACACATTGTTGAAGCCTCGCAGTGATGAGGGCAAAATGTCAGTCGGGGACACTTCAAGTTGAAGCCGACTTGAAGACACGTATTGAGCTGCTTCACCCGCGGTTCAAGAGTCAAAGGACAGAGGCTAAAACATGCGCTCTTTTCTAAAAAGGTCCATGTAACCAAGTATGATAATACAGAGTCGAGAGGATCATCTTTGCAACTTATCCAGACACGACGACCGGTGGAAGAAAAATGTTTCTAATCGACTCCAGATACGTCTTTGAGTCAAGAAAACATCTGCCATCTTTTATGAGACTATGGTCAGCTGTATGTTTGTTCAAGTAACTAATACTAATACTGAATATTTTTTATCAAATTTATTAACAAATCTTTTTTTTTTATTGGCTTTTAGTGGGAAAAAATGTAAATGAAGATACCAGATTCAGGCACGGAGATCATTTGAAGCCGTTCATAGACTCTCTCAACCAAAGATCATCAAATACATGTAGTTAATTTAAACTAGTTTGATTGACAACAACGTCACTTCAGTTTTGACAAGAAACACAGTGGATTACAATGTGGGCGTGGCTTCAGACTGTCAATCTGAACTCAGGGTGCAGGACTTTTTAATAGAATATTTATCTTGTACAAAATGTTTTCTTAAACCATTCTGCCTTCAACTTCTAAATAATAAAACTTAAACATTAGAATATACGATTAAAATAGTATAAAATATATTAGTTTAATGCAAAATATATTTTGGTAGTTTTTAATTTTGTGGTTATATTTTAGCCAAAAAGTGATGGTCACCAAGAAACTTCATCTCATTTAGTCAAGTCCTTTATATTAAAGACAACTAAGGTGTTGACTTAAGTGTGTCTTAATGGATATTGAACCTCTATTGTATCATTAGTATGTTTATTTTTGTAAAAGACTCTCTTTTCATTGAAATATTTACATTAGAAAATGTGCTTAAGCCCCTCCCACTGAAAACACTTAATGAATTATCTAAATCACACCCACTCTGCTGTGATTGGTCAAGCAATGAGTTGTTCTTCTAACCTCTTGTTCCAAAGAGATTTCAGACAGTATTGTATCAATTCTTTTTTTTTGGCTTAAGAAACATTTTATCATAGTTCTTGTATAGTTTATATCTCAATAAAGGGTGTCTAAAAAAACATTGTAAATGACATCGAATTACGTTATATTATAAGAACAGAAAAATACCGGCAATGAATGAGGATGAGAGGATACAGCCGTCTACAGCTGATTTTAAAGCTGAATTTTCAACGTCTTTTTTTTTAATAACAAATGTCAGCGGTTACGATTTAAAGTTTAAGTTGTCGGTAGACAATACTACAAATATGTAATTTTTCCTACGGTATCACAAGATATTCCATTGTTGCCACTATATTGCGACACGTATTGTATCACCCGATCATGGACAATACACACTCCTATTTTGAACAACCCTAGTATACAGTATTTTTTCTATAGAATCAAGTTTAAAATTTCTGTGCTGTACTTCTTTCCCCAAAACCTCTGCTGAAAAAAAGTGATGACATCATCAGAGTCAACCTTCAAGATGAACTAGTCCAGGACATTACAAACACAACTCTGACTTTGCTGTTATTTCCTGACTTGTCCACAACAATTCTGACAACAAAACCGTGACATATTCAATTATTTAATTTCCCACGCTTTTCCCCCGCAACATCCTTCGCTTTCTCGACCGAGCCCGGCAGACACGACGGGTCAGACAGACTCGCAGCCTCGGCCCAGTCCCACCATGACTGCACCAAACAGCCATTAACTGCCATTACAGCGGAGGGCCATTTCATGGTCAAAGAGCATTCTAGTGTTCGCTCTCCCTCGGGCCGTGGAATCAGCCAAGTGAGTTTCAACCCTGCTCAGCTGCATATGCTGTGTTTTGCATTTTCCCCCCTCGGCCCTTTTTTCCGATAACATCGCACTGTCTTGAACTTCGACTCGGCTGGTGTGGCTCCGTGTAGCCCCACGATAGAAGATTAAAGGTTGTGTGTCTGCAGTGAACTGTGAGTCTGACAGCTTATTCTAATATTAAACATGAGTTTCTGCCATCTTTTTTATTTTTTATTTAACAGTACTTCATATTGTTACTGGCTAATATTATTATTTTTCTTGAAGGACGGAGCTAGGAAGCCCTAATGGAGTAAATGTGTTTAGCCAAATACATTTTTTAGTATTCATTATTACTACTTCAAATAATGATTGTTACATTACCCTGGTTCTTTGTATTTAATACAAATGTACTTTTATTTGATGACAAATGTGAATAGTGACATCATACCAAGAGCTCAGAAGTTCAAAAAATAAAGCATTAATACTTTCTACTAGTGGTTAGGAATTTAAATCAACACGTATAAGCTTCGCTTTGTTGTATTAACTAGCAATGGGTTGACCTACTGACCTCTAAACAACATGACACTGTTTCATGAAGCCTCGTCAACCCATCACCTCTACTATACATACTATTTTCAGCCTGCATTTTAAATGATAAACTATACTATTCTACAAAATAATATAAATTGCACTTTAAAAAAAGCAAATTCACGCTATTTTATGCCAGAGTCAAATGTTTATACTAGCAATGGGTTGACAAGGCTTCATGAAACAGTTGATGAGGTATCATGATACAGTTCAGTAATTTTAAAAGACCAGACACTAGATGCCAAGTTTGAACATGATGCCATTTTTCATTAAAATAGTAGATCAGAAACAACATTAATTGAGGAGATAGTGCCATCTAGTGGTCTTTCAAAATTAAGACACTGTATCATGATACCTCATCAACTGTTTCATGAAGCCTTGTCAACCCATCGCTAGTATAAACATTTGACTCTGGCATAAAATAGCGTGAATTCGCTTTTTTTAAAGTGCAATTCACATTATTTTGTAGAATAGTATAGTTTATCATTTAAAATGCAGGCTGAAAATAGTATGTATAGTAGTTGTGATGGGTTGACGAAGCTTCATGAAACAGTGTCATGTATTTTAGAGGTCAGTAGGTGGTGCCGTCAGTTTAAAAATGACGTGATGTTTCATTAGAACAGTTGTTCAACACAAAAGAAAATAGTGTAGAGACCACCATCTAGTGGACTCTGAAAATAATGACACTGCTCCATGAAGCTTCATCAGACCATCACTGTATAGTAGTATTATATCATCAAAAATTGAGTCACGGTTTAATTGCATGATTTTTATTTTATTTTGTTATTGGTTTTCTGACATATAAATGCTCTCGTACTCTGGTCTGCTCAACTGTCACGGTTTAAAATGTGATTTGTCCGGTCCATCAGTCAGAAAGCTGAACATCTGTCATGTCAAAAAGGGGAGACATGTTTAAAAAAAAAAGCCAGACTTTTTAACATTTGTCCATCTATGTTCCTGTCCTTGCTTTTTGTCAAACTAGACTGGATAAAAAAGAAAGACAGACACAAGCAGGCGAACAGAGTTCCTGCACCGAGGGACTGGCCTGTATCTCAGAGGTGGTGTGAGAAACTGGGTCATCTAAGAAGAGCTGCTCCGTGACATGGTCGGGGCGTCTTGTTGCACCTCTAAAAGTCTTTCAGCCACTCACACGTGGGAAAAGGTCTCTCGGTGCCGCCTTGGATTCGGAACGCAACTGGGTTTCACAGAGTATAAAACATGTACAGAAAGCAAAGTCATTGACGATTCATTCTATATTATAATATATGTAAAGAAACATGCTTTGAGAAAGAAATATTGTGTTGTTAACACTAGTCTCTTGTCAAGAACCAGATGAGGGTTTTAATAAACTAGTTATACGTTTTAAAATACATGTAAAAGTCGATGAAAGACAGGATTTCTCAAGAATAAATGAAGCAAGTTATGGTGGATCAATCCTGTATTCAACCATTATTATTTAAATTTGGATCTTCAGAAACAAACAACCGAACCGGCACATAGTCCAGGTCTTAAGGGTTGTTCATTCTCACAAGCTGAATTATTTGTTATTCATGTGTTATTGGTTTAAGGAAATTATAAATAGTAATTCAACTGTTAGATGTAGTTTAAGCCACTTTGCAAAACTAGCAAACTAATAACGTTAGCAAGTGTTGCAGAATTACACTTTTTTATACTATTTTTGTTACTCTCTCAGTAGCACTGTAGGTCATTCCAACAGTTACAGAATTATATTTAAATGTAATTATTTAGCAATTAAAAAAAAAAAGTAAGAAAAAATGGTGTTGGTTTCTAACTTCGTAACGTATTTTCCTGAAGAAAAGTCTAAATCATCCACACATGAAAATAAATTAAAAAAAACATAGCTTTTTTGCCCAGATAACCAAAAATCTACATTAGCTTATTAGCTTCAACATCGACTAGACCAGACAATTTTATTGTAAATTAGTTAACTGTGTTTTAATCCAAAAATCTGTAGATTTGTGCCGTTTTCTCTCATCTTTATAGGATGTTCCAAAACACAACCTGATGCATTTGGTATATTCCTTACAGAACCAATAACACTGGACACTGACATTATCATATTTTGATGTAGTTTATATAGTTTAAAAATAATAAAACTTCGATTTTGGATTTATTATTGTAAATGTTAATTTATTAGAGAGTCATTTGGGTCAGATGTGGCCCTCGGACCTTGAGTTAGTCATTGACGATCTTATCCACACCAGGGTAAAGGTTGGACAGGAGCAACATATGTTCCTTGTGACAACAGAATCAAACTGTCCGACAGCTGACTAACAATTGCATTGTATACTCTTTTTTAAATGTTTTTTTTAACCACTATAATGATACATTTTGAAGTTATTTGTTACCATTGAAATACATTAAATAAAAAGTATACAACATAATACTAATGGAATAAAAAGTTAAGCTTATTTTTGTAATGTAGTGGCAGATTAAAAACATATTACTTTACTTAATCTTCCTCCATATTATCCACATCTTCCACCATGTTCTCTACATCTTCCACCATATTCTCCACATCTTCCTACATATTCTCCACATCTTCCACCATATTCTCCACATCTTCCACATTATTCTCCACATTTTCCATCATATTCTCCACATCTTCCTCCATATTCTCCACATCTTCCACCATATTCTCCACTTCTACCACCATATTCTCCACATCTACCACCATATTCTCCACATCTTCCTTCATATTCTCCACATCTTCGACCATATTCTCCACATCTTCCTTCATATTCTCCACATCTTCCACCATATTCTCCACATCTTCCACTATATTCTCCATATCGTCCACCATATTCTCCACATCTTCCAACACATTCTCCACATCTTCCACCATATTCTCCACATCTTCCACCATATTCTCCACATCTTCCACCATATTCTCCACTTCTACCACCATATTCTCCACATCTACCACCATATTCACCACATCTTCCTTCATATTCTCCACATCTTCCACCATATTCTCCACATCTTCCTTCATATTCTCCACATCTTCCACCATATTATCCACATCTTTCACCATATTCTCCACTTCTACCACCATATTCTCCACATCTACCACCATATTCTCCACATCTTCCTTCATATTCTCCACATCTTCCACCATATTCTCCACATCTTCCACCATATTCTCCACATCTTCCACTATATTCTCCATATCGTCCACCATATTCTCCACATCTTCCACCATATTCTCCACATCTTCCACCATATTCTCCACATCTCCCACTATATTCTCCACATATTCCACCATATTCTCCACATCTTCCACCATATTCACCACATCTTCCACCATATTCTCCACTTCTACCACCATATTCTCCACATCTACCACCATATTCTCCACATCTTCCTTCATATTCTCCACATCATCCACCATATTCTCCACATCTTCCACCATATTCTCCACATCTTCCACTTCCACTATATTCTTCACATCTTCCACTATATTCTCCACATCTTCCACCACGTTCTCCACATCTTTTACTATGTTCTCCACATCTTCCAATATATTCTCCACATCTTTTACTATATTCTCCACATCTTCCACCATGTTCTCTACATCTTCCACCATATTCTCCTCATCTTCCACTATATTCTCCACATCTTCCACCAAGTTGATATTGATTGTATTTTTCCTCATATTAAACTCAAATTAATCTTTTAGGAACATTTTATATAATATTTGAGAAGCTAGCTAGCTTCAAATGCTACAAACCTACTGGTCTCAAACCCTGGAACCTGCTTTTATTGGGAAGAGCATGTTGTTAAATCATGTCAAATCCCATCAGTTGAGACACCAGACGTCCGTATTCCCTCGGGCGACGACTTAAACATCTGCACTTCTTCAGGAATGAAGCAATCACAGCCAGAGTCAGACTGGTCCGTACGTCTCGTCCCGGGAGGCGACAATCCGAGCTGAAGTGTAAAGGGATTTTTATTAACCAGGAGATGTGATTTGCGGTGTAGCGGCATGTCGAGCAGAGGAACATGGCGGGCAGCTGTTGCCAGAACACCTCAGTCACAAGTGTGGAGCCCAGACTGTCGCTGCCATCTGGCCATTAGCAGTGAAGGTGAACTAAAGTGTTAGCATTAATGGCTAAGTAAGTTACGGACGCTGATTAAACTATCATTACAGTGTTTCCAGAACTTGAGTGATCGTCGACCTCAAGTTCAGGTTTACTCAGTCTACCTATGAAGATAGATGAGAGAAGCATCTGATAAAGAACACACATAAGATACGCCACCCACTGTCGAGACAGCTCAATAGTCCACCGCTCACTGACAGTCACCACAGCTGCTCATTCTACGCTACCTGAAGCCCAATAATTAGCATTTCTCTGAGAGCCATCAAGTTTCTTAGCACACATTCTAATATCCGATTCTCTGCAGCGGAGGCTCAGGATGGAATTAATGGTGCAGGTATTCATTTGTGTCAATGCGACGCTCGTCAGCTTGACGTTGACAGTCACGTTGTTGTTGTCTTGTGGCAGAGACGCGAGCGAGCCGGTGGAGCCTCCTGCTGCTGGAGGACGACTCTCGGGGAGAGATCACTCCTGCTCAGTCGGCTCTTTCCGCTCACTTGAACCAGCCAGCTGTTGGTTTCTCAAGAGCTGACTGTTTGACATATGTTGTGTTGTTGAGAATCACTGCAGTGACTGATGTCCCGCTGAACTTTATTGCACATGTGAGTGCAATTCTCTTTGAAACTTCTTTGAAACTTAAGATGACTGTTAATGTTAACTAAAATCTATTTACTCACAGGTGTGTTTGTTATTATAAATCTATTTAAATTCACCTCTTCTATCTCAATATTTGAATCATTTTACGAACATTTTTCTTCAAATGCATACATATATTACTATACTATGTTATATACTACATTATATGTGCGACTTAGGTTTTAATAAATTAATTTTTGTACAATCGTAATGAAATTAATTTTAAAAACGTGTGTCTGTCCGACTTTAATATCATTAAAAAAATTAAAAAATATAATTTGAGTGGCGCTAATGTGTCAATAAAAACTAAAATAAAACTAAAAAGACATCAGTGAGTGAATCATTTACTTTATTACAAACTAAAAAATAAAAAAAAAATTAATGTATGAGCCACATCAGAATCAGAAACTTTTATTGCCGTAAATAAACAAAATATTTTTGTGTGATGACATTACAGATAAAATAATGAAATCCGTTTAACTGAATAAAATAATGAAATACTTTTAACTGAATAAAATGAGGTTAAGAAAATCAAAATAATCAAATCCATGCATGTAAATTTACATTAGCTTTAAGATTAATGTTTGTAAATATGTGTGGTCCCGCTTCATAAAACATTTCCACATTTCTATTTAATAGGTACTTCTATTAGTATACAGCAAATAATTAAACTTGAACAAAATTTGATTTGAAAAAGAAAACAATTAATCATATCATTCAGAGAGAAAACATTTATATAGTACAAATTTGCATATCATTATTTGTTAAGTAATAACATTTAACTTCAAACACTTTTATTTCACTCCCAAAAACCTTCATTTTATTCTTGTTGGTAAGAATGTAAAATAAATAAATCGTATACAAAATGAATACATATTTAAATAACAGGAAATATGTTGCATAATACATTTTATTTAAACGTGCTTGTGTTTATTTGGTGAAAGAAAAATATAGAAAAAACTTACAAACAACCATTTTTAATGAACGTTTTTAATCTTAAAAAAAACTAAAATTGTATTAAAAAAATGTTGTGTTCATTTGGGAAGAAACACAAGATAACAAAGATAACATGGAAAAATAACTTTTAGTCCCAAATATTTTTTGCAACTATGGTTTTTATTTTTTTTCAAGGAATGCATGAAAACCTTTATAACCTGTTAAAAGAAAATTGCTTCAAATGGAAAATAGAAAACAGATAAAAAAAAAGAAAAGGTTTAGGTCTTAACAGTTGTGACATATTGACAAAATAGAAATTCTCACAAAACAAAATCCTATGCTCTGTAGGTGCACACTGTGCGACGAATCAGCAGGCCCGGGTACAAACCTGTCACCAGAGATGGAGAGCCCGGCCAACTGTGTTGACGGATTGTTAGCATTAGCCACAGTGAGTGTGATTAATACCTCGGCCCCTCACTCACAGCCCAGAAAAAGGTGGTGTCGTTTGAAACCAAACTGGTGTGGCTAAAGACTCTGAAGCCTAACCTGGATCTGGCTCAGGTGCGCCAACATTTCTACCCTCACAAAAAAAACAGAATCCCAGAATGTATGTGTTGGACTAATGAGTTTGCTTTGTGTGACGCTGTCAGCGACGCTGTGAAAACCCACCGCGGTCACGGCTGGTGGGTTTTCAACCGCCATAATTGCTGCATTGCGATGTTTTTTTTTTATTCGACAACGTCCACAGCAGCCCACAACATCTGCTGGTGTGTGTCTCCCGTCTGTTTCCACACACTGGACCGGCAAACATTTAGGCAATAATTTAACATGATGAGGTCCCACTGCTACAGCAACAAACACTCTGTTTCACCACCAACGTGCTGGTGAGGAGAACCACAGGGTGTTTATTGTTCCTGTTTACAAAATAATGCTCACACTTATGAGCGTTTGACAAATGGCACATTTGTAAACAGTGTGTTGCATATGCCACGGCAAACAATCTTGGCCTCTACGATATGTAATATGGCCACGACTGAATTTTCCATAGTTATCATTTACAAAAACATACATGTTACTGATTAAGATGTAAAAAAAATATATTTTAATCACATGTGCCATGTTATAAAGCTGAAAGCAAACTCTAGGATATCTATTTTTTAAAGTGCAGAAAAAAGTGATTAATCAAGGACAATTTGTTGCGGTGCTTTCCCCCCGGATACATAAGCTTGACTTCCCAACTTACACTTTTAAATTAATAATGTTAAATATTATTATTTTCTAAAGTTTTATCTTTTTTTTTATTCATTTTATTTATTATTGTTATGCTGTACTTTTTTTTATTATTATTATCATTTATAATTGTGTTGTCATATGTCTTTAATAATTATATTTATTATTTGTATTAATATTTGTGTACTTTTGATATGTAATTTAATTAAATGCTGTGAGAAACTAAATTTACCCAACGTGCAAAGAATAAAAATAAAGATAAATATCTTATCTTATCTTAGTGCTTGTTAATCACTCTTAATACTTGTTACTGGCTATTTGCTAAATGCAGTGTTTAAGGAGGTAAAAAAAAAGGTGGTGGTGAAGGTAAACAGACAAGGTGGAAGAAATCAGGGCAGGACTTTAAAAATGCTTCACGTGGCACTAGAACACTATATATGTCAATATCATTATTTTTAATATTGGTAAACATGCATTTCTGAAAACCCCTTTCATCAATGTTTGGTACTGGGCTGCATCAGTCACGAACTGGGACAGACATCACACTTTTTTTTAAAAAAGCTTCCCTTTGAAGGACAAGCAGAACCCTCTCCCCATTCAAATGTTATGAACCCGGAGGAAGAATTTTGGTCTCCAACTAGTTTACGTTTTTAACACCTGTTTAACACTAACTTAATTTCATGATAAATATCAGGAAAACAAAGTACAACAATATTTTTTTTAACTTATTTCCTCTTCCTAGACTGCTGGCAATACAAATTCCAAAATGTATTAGAGGCTGAAAAAAAAAAAATTGTTTTAAAAATATATTATAGATATATATTTCTATATATTATTTGTTATTAATATTTACAAGCCATTAAATGAAAGATAGTGATAGTTGGTGAAGCCTCATGAATCAGCTGATGAAGTATCATGATACAGTGTCTTCGTTTTGAAAGACCACTAGATACATTTGGTTTCTTTGAACTAGTAGATCAGAGGAAAAGATTTTAAATCATCTAGTGGCTTTTAATAATGAAGACACTGTATCATGAAGCCTCATCAACGCACCACTGCTATATAACAAGAAATAATGTAAAATTAATTTACAATAATCATTTACAAGCAGATGTTTGGACAAAGATTTAATGAGAATATCTTTAAAAATGAAGACACTGTATCATGATACCTCATCAACTGTTTCATGAAGCCTCATCAACACATCACTGTTATATAACAAGAAATAATGTAAAATTAATTTACAATAATAATTTACAAGCAGATGTTTGGACAAAGATTTAATGAGAATATCTTTAAAAATGAAGACACTGTATCATGATACCTCATCAACTGTTTCATGAAGCCTCATCAACACATCACTGTTATATAACAAGAAATAATGTAAAATTAATTTACAATAATAATTTACAAGCAGATGTTTGGACAAAGATTTAATGAGAATATCTTTAAAAATGAAGACACTGTATCATGATACCTCATCAACTGTTTCATGAAGCCTCATCAACACATCACTGGTATATAACAAGAAATAATGTAAAATTAATTTACAATAATAATTTACAAGCAGATGTTTGGACAAAGATTTAATGAGAATATCTTTAAAAATGAAGACACTGTATCATGATACCTCATCAACTGTTTCATGAAGCCTCATCAACACATCACTGGTATATAACAAGAAATAATGTACAATTAATTTACAATAATAATTTACAAGCAGATGTTTGGACAAAGATTTAATGAGAATATCTTTAAAAATGAAGACACTGTATCATGATACCTCATCAACTGTTTCATGAAGCCTCATCAACACATCACTGGTATATAACAAGAAATAATGTACAATTAATTTACAATAATAATTTACAAGCAGATGTTTGGACAAAGATTTAATGAGAATATCTTTAAAAATGAAGACACTGTATCATGATACCTCATCAACTGTTTCATGAAGCCTCATCAACACATCACTGGTATATAACAAGAAATAATGTACAATTAATTTACAATAACAATTTACAAGCAGATGTTTGGACAAAGATTTAATGAGAATATCTCTAAAAATGAAGACACTGTATCATGATACCTCATCAACTGTTTCATGAAGCCTCATCAACACATCACTGGTATATAACAAGAAATAATGTACAATTAATTTACAATAATAATTTACAAGCAGATGTTTGGACAAAGATTTAATGAGAATATCTTTAAAAATGAAGACACTGTATCATGATACCTCATCAACTGTTTCATGAAGCCTCATCAACACATCACTGTTATATAACAAGAAATAATGTAAAATTAATTTGCAATAATAATTTACAAGCAGATGTTTGGACAAAGATTTAATGAGAATATCTTTAAAAATGAAGACACTGTATCATGATACCTCATCAACTGTTTCATGAAGCCTCATCAACACATCACTGGTATATAACAAGAAATAATGTAAAATTAATTTACAATAATAATTTACAAGCAGATGTTTGGACAAAGATTTAATGAGAATATCTTTAAAAATGAAGACACTGTATCATGATACCTCATCAACTGTTTCATGAAGCCTCATCAACACATCACTGTTATATAACAAGAAATAATGTAAAATTAATTTACAATAATAATTTACAAGCAGATGTTTGGACAAAGATTTAATGAGAATATCTTTAAAAATGAAGACACTGTATCATGATACCTCATCAACTGTTTCATGAAGGCTCATCAACACATCACTGGTATATAACAAGAAATAATGTACAATTAATTTACAATAATAATTTACAAGCAGATGTTTGGACAAAGATTTAATGAGAATATCTTCCATCTAGTGGTCTTTCAAAATAAAGACACTGTATCATGATACCTTATCAACTGTTTCATGAAGCCTCATCAACCATCATTGATTGAGTTTAACATCTAATTTAGACCCTCTCATTTTGCTAACACCCAAGAAAATCCATTGACCAGTAGATGGCGATAAAGATTCCATATGTATTCAACTGTATTGTGTTTATAAGAGACAAAAAAAAAGCCGAGTTAAGAAACTTCATCGGCGATGGCTTCACATGCTACACGTCGCTAATTACTCTCAGCTAGCTGCGGCGGTGAAGACGTCGGTGCGTTCCCATGCACGTGTGAAGGCCACAAGATGTCCAAGCGATTAACCGTGGCGCTCACTCAACATCTGTAAGAGGTTCATCTGTGCAGCCCACATCCTCGGCTCAGGCGGTCCCTCTGTGCCCGTGTGGAAAGAGAGGCCTGCCAGAATGAGGAATGATGCTAAAGCCCTGATTATTAGGATTAATTGTCTTGTAGTCGGGCGGCGGAGCAGGGGTGCCAGGGTAAAGCAAGGTGGAAATAATGAGGGCTCGCCAGCAGTCGTCATGTTTTCTTTACAGACAACCTTCACAAAAAAAAAACCCTGGTGGTGAGATCCTTCGCTCTCGTCAGCACAGTTCATTACCGCTTTTAAAACAGGTTAAATAACTCACCCGTGTTTGCTTTTCTCAATTTAAATCACGTTTATTTATCATCTAAGACGATGGTCTTCAAACCTTTTTTTGTCCAACGGACCGGTTAAATATCAGGATTATATTCAAAGACCAATTCCAGAATAAAAATAGTCAAAGTAAAATAGCACGACCTGCAAAAAAACTACAATTAGGTGCATAAAAAACGCTGAATCAGCATAAGCTCTGGACTGGTTACAACAAGATGTGTTTGCATCTTTGTATATTTGATTGTATGCCGACGATGCTGTTCTCTATGTGTCTCCTAGCTGTTAGAGACTTGTGTCTGTAATTGTGTGAGCGTGTTTGTCTCTAAAGAGTTTGTATTTTACTCATTTCGACAAGTCAAGAGTCACATGCTTATGTGATTCAAGAGAGAAATCTGGTGTTTTTTTCAACATTAAAACACATCATTAATGCAAATGTATTCAATAGAACCACTTTCTTTCTTTTGCAGCCCAGTAATAAATGTCTCATGGATCGGTACCGGTCCTGGACCGGGGGGGGTTGGGACCACTGATCCAAGAGGATCACTTTGGGGTAAAACCCTGGATTACCTTCATGCACAAAATGAGGCTTTCGTCAAAGAAGGCAGAGGAGCTCCTCTTTTGAGTCCCACAATCCCGTCCTACTCGACGTTCTAATCTGCGTTCTCGCAGACAAAACCCCGTCCGCAACTTTCCTAAAGTGGTGCATCGATGATGGAATATGTGTCAGCCCGGCCGTCGTTAATTTAGCTCATGATTAAGTGAGTATTTATGGTACTTGTCAAGTGGCGTTTTGTGTGCAGCAGAGCTTAATATTGGGTTTCATCTGCGCATTATTGAAGGTAACCTGTGGACGCCTTCATGGATATCATCAATTGAACAGCAAAGTGGTGCTAAACAGGATTTTACTCTTCCTTTTGTTAATGGACAAATATTCACGTATTCTATCTAGAAAATGGATAAATTATTCAAGACATTTAAAAAATATATATAATGAGTTGAGAATTATTAGTATGATCAAAAACAGGCATGTCCAAACTAACTAACTAAACTAACCTTGACCAGATTCCATTCAACCCGTGATCTACTTACCTGAATTATTTGACCAGAGATGGTAAATTTCAACTTAAACAAAACATAATAAATGTCTCACAAGCTTTATATAATGATAAACTATGGATGTGTTGATGAGGTATCATGATACATTGTCTTCTTTTTAAAAGACCACTAGATGTCACTCTCTGCTTTTCAATTATTAAACTTGGAATGCAGTCTCCTAAGTGTTTTGATGGTAGTTCATAAAATGTTTTTTTCCTGTGTGGGAAGAATTTCTGAGGTTTTTGCTGAAGTTCATGCAGATATAATTTGTGCTTTTATTTGAATTTCTTAATGTAATATCTCTTTGATACGGTTCACATTTAGTGAACTAAACAAAAGTGTAATGAAAGAGTAAACATGGAAAATCACTGAGACAGCTTGTAACAAAAACCAAACAATATAAATAAATGAAACATATCCCATGATGCTGTTGGCCCTCTGAGAAAAAAAAAAAAAGGCAGATTTAGTGACAAAACTGAACTCCAGGTCTGTCTACCGTATAATCTTTGAAAACTGATCTACTAATTAAATTAAACCCAGCATAATTTTCACTTAGAGTGCCATCTAGTGGGCTTGCAAAATAAAGACACTGTATCATGATACCTTATCAGCTGTTTCATGAAGCCTCATCAACACATCACTAATTTAAAGTATTTAATTGTAGGCTGCGTATAAAGTATTTTGTAAGTTCTATTTTTGAGTATAGTTGAGTGTGTGTACAGCAGCAGTTAAAGGCCATACAAGTGAAAGATCCTTTAGAAACGTTCTTGGATCTACATGGAGCTTCATAACACACCAAAATGTAATAATACGATCCTTGTCCTGGTCTTTTATCTAATACTAAACTTGTTCAGTGCATATGATGCTTCAAATATGTGTACCAGGATTAAAATATAAATGATTTGAATAATGCATTTAGTAAAATAACTTTGAACATGTTAAGAATCAGAATTATTTATTAATACCATTATTAGTGGAAGGGATCCATTAATTAGGAAATTCAGTACAATGTGCAACATCAACTCTAGAAAATAACCTATTAAGCATAAAAAAGTACAATTTAGCTATTTACATGGTGCAAATACTATTAAAGAAGTGTGGATGGTTCAAACAAGTTTTTATTTACGAGTTGTGTTGTACAGTACTGTTTGTCTGAGTTATGATCGATTTCATCGTCATACCTTTAAATTCATTTAGAATATCTGTATTTTAAACTAAAGAAATCATGGAAAATTGACACCAAATTTAAAACAATGCATAGAGATAAGGCACAGAAACCTGCGTTGCCTTTTGGTCTGGATACCAATGCTAATATGGTACAGAGTATTGGTTAAAAAAAGATGGTTTCCAAGTATATAATAAGGCTGTTATTGGTTTATCAACCAGGAGCTCAAAAATCTGCTCCACATCTTTGACTTTGTTGTTTTTTTAATAGACAGTTTAAATAAGAAATGGTGGATTTTGTCAAATAAAAAACACACAGTTTTGGTTTGTAGAAAAGGAACCTTTGCTTTTGTGAGGTTCGATTTGCTCCGATGTGTGTTTTAAAGCACAGCTGGGTCACGGCGAGACTTCCCCGTAGCCTTGACTGCAACAACTAAAAGAAGTCACGAAATAAACAGTTCGCCGAGCCCTGAATGCAGCGCGGCCTTGGGTGAGACAGAGGAGCGACGGCGACATGAACTTAGTGTTTTTTGGGGGAAATTTCCGCCTCTTTGACTTCCAAGGTTTTCCTCGGGAGAAGCAACTTCTCAAGTCGCTTCTACAAAAATCCAATAATAGGGACTGGTTCAAATGCCAAATAATGCTTTGCTCTGACATATTGCCCAACACCATGTGGCGTACGTGTTTGTCTGTGTTGTGCGTGAGAGTGTGTGTGTGTATGTGTGTGTGTGTGTGTGTGTGTATCCTGGCTGCACACGCTGTGGTGTTAGTGGAGGTGGCTGGTGGCAGTGTACCAAATAGTCGCGGACCTGGAGGATTAGATTTACCATTTCAAAGATGCCTGTGTTTCTAAAGTTTACACACACACACGCCGCCGCGCACACACACACACACACTCGTGCAATCACCCACCCACACGCCGCTTCCCCAGCTTGTCAACGTGTGCAACGTGGGCTGTCGAGGCTTGTGCGAACAGATGGGAGGAACCAGCATAAAATAAAGTTAAACTAGAACAGAATGACTATGCAAGTGGCGTGGCCGCCCTTTGTTTGCTAGGAAGGTGATCCTCAGCAGCTGGGGATGATGGAAGGCATGATTAAAATTACCAGAGGGAATGATTAATATCTCCTTAAAGCGCACACTTCCAGCATATCAATCATCTCATTACACTGGAAAAGTTAATTGTGTGAGGGGAGGGTTGAGCCCGCTGAACCGCAGAGGAGCGTCCCACCCCTCGACATGTTTACATACACGAGCCAGCAAAACAAGTCCATGTGTTCACTCGTCAAAACTTTGGGTTCCGCAGTCACAGCCCGGCACTCGCTGGGATTATTCGGGGAAAACTTTTTGTCAAACAAAAAGTTGTTTGTAGACGGAGAGGAAATACAAAAGCGCTGGTCACTGAGAGGTCGGGTGTTGAGGGAAGGTTTGGGGGAGGCGGGAATCCCATGTGTGTTTGTTCACATGTGTATCTGGGATATGGACTCGACTGACCTTTGACACCGAGACAGGAAAAGTCAATGAAAAGATAATTGACTGGTTTGTACAACTACTTTTACAAATGATTGTATTGCAGTTTGAGTACTAATTTATTTCTTATTAAAGTTTTTTTGTCAATCACTCACATGTCAGAATCACATTTTTTAAATTAACTTTTTTTTTTTCTTTGATCTTGGTTTTAAATGTAATTTTATTGTTATTGTCTCTTTTTATGGTCAAAGAGGTAATTCAAAGTATACTGTTAATGATTTAATATTTACACTTATATTCTTTCGTTAAAATTAATTAAATTGCATGTAAATGTATGAATTATAAAAACTACGATCGGTTTTACAACATAGGAGTTACTTTACTTTACATTTTGGTATTTCAAACTCTAACTTTTTTGGTCCATTATTGCAATTTACTTTATTTTTTTCTATTTTACGTTTTATTTTAACTCCCTTTAAAAAAATATATATATATTTTTCATATTTTCTTCCATTTTGTCATTGTTCTCATTTCAATTGAATCAGTTAATGCTCAAATACTTGAATATAATATCAAAATCCCTTTTTGTTTAAAACCCTTATTTTGGTTCAAAAATATTATTATTGATGTTGATTTAAATAATAATAATAATATTAATAAATAGTACCAAGATTGAGGGTAATATTCGTTAAAAAAAAAGGATATTATTAATACTTATAATTGTTCTGTTTTGTTTTATGTAATTTTATCATTAATTCTATTTTTTCTTTACTTTTGCCTTATATTTATGCCTGAAACTAAGCATTTGATCGAGCAGAGAATTCTATTTTCTTCACTCAGTTTAAAGTTGAATCATTTTAGTCGAGTGGCTAACCAACCAAATAGCATACGGTGGACTCAATTTAGAAATATATACTTAATACCGTGCAAACTACCTGGACTAGTTGCCATGGTTACCAATATTCATGAGTGTCACCTAAACAAAACATCCTCAATGGTATGATTGTTTACGTGTACGCTAGATATAATACATGCTATTGTACACAGGTGAGAGACGTACAAGAAAGAGTCCAAAAGTGTTGCCCTCTGGCTAAGCTCTAACACCGCTCTACAAACATGTGTAACTTCTCTGGTTCGTCTGTCGACATGTTTGCCGACCGCACTCCGGTGATGTAAGAGTTGTTCAAAACAGCAGATGAATTCAAGTGGTGAACCAGGATAAGACTGTGAATAAATGAAGCAGCATGCCAGGGGAGTCGAGGGGGGAGTCGAAGAGGGGAGTCGAAGGGGGGAGTCGAAGGGGGGAGTCGAAGAGGGGAGTCGAGGGGAGCTCGGGGTCTTGTGTGCGCGTGGTGGCCCACATTGCCCTTGCTTTGCCTCCCTCTCCCCTGGCAGCCAGTGTGTCCTACTCTTTGCCCTCTCTGCTCTGGTGCCCCCCACACCCCCCGACTCTCCCTGCGTGCCTACGCTGCCTGAGCCAGCTGCTCCCACTTCATCTTCAGCAGCGTCACCGGGCGGGGTATTAATCATGTTTTTCGAGGGGGACACTCCGCTATTTATCTCCCTGACACTTCCAGCATTCAGAGGCCCGTTGCCGGGCACAGCCCATTGAGTAGTAAGATTACACATTACTTCGCTCCATTGCTTCTGCCTGCCCTCTCCATTGACTGGCTGTTCAACGGTGGCATCCAGCTTCCACCGTAATTTATGCCCCACACGGTGTGGAGGAATCGCCGCCACAGCTTTCCTGCTTTTATTCAGCCCTACTTCCGTGCAAGCGGGGATCGCGGACGCACGATCACGACTGTGTGACAAAGTCAGACGCTTGGATTCACTCCCCCGTCGAACAATATGGGAAATACCTCAACAGCAATATAGTCTCGCAAGAAGCTCTAGTGACCATGCAACGAATATGTTCGTGACGGTTTTGAACCTTTCAGATTTAAGGAGAGCGTGGCAGCTACGCTTCAGAAACTACAGCAAGATTCAGGAGTCCTTAATGTGCTGATGCACAATTTCGTTAGACATTGATATTTTGCTATTTGAAAAAGGTTGATTGCCATAGCGTCACGGAAAAGGATCAAGAATCGTATTTGAAGATTGCAAAAAGGTGTTTCCGCCCGGTCTCGAACCGGGGACCTTTCGCGTGTTAGGCGAACGTGATAACCACTACACTACGGAAACTGATTTTCATACAGTAGTCAGGCAAATAAATCCAACAAATATGTTGATTTAAGTGATTTAGGTAAATATATGTTGGACTCTATTGTACTCATCATTATGTGTCTGTTTGTACAAAACTCTTTCATTGAAATATCACTTAAGCCCCGCCCACTTTGCTGTGATTGGTCAACCATCAAGGTCCATCACTGCGCATACTTAATTCTGGAAGTCTCCACCTCCAAGAGACTCGATGTATATTTGCTATTTGAAAAAGGTTGATTGCCATAGTGTCACGGAATAGGATCAAGAATCGTATTTGAAGATTGCAAAAAGATGTTTCCGCCCGGTCTCGAACCGGGGACCTTTCGCGTGTGAGGCGAACGTGATAACCACTAAACTACGGAAACAGCTGTTTATGCAAGACACCTGTATACGGCCCAACGACATCATCACATTTCTCCAGACTATTGCAATTTTAGAAAAGAGCATGATACGTTTTTTAATGAAGTTTAAAATAAATATTTAAATGTCATCGTGTAAAGAGTTAAACATTTTACCGTTGAAATTGTCCCAGTGAGACATTGTCTTATTTGAGGATCTATGAGTGAGTGCTCCTTGCGTTGATATACAATTTGACGTATTTTCTCACTAGAATCACAGACTGGATGTGTTCTCTATGTTTGAACCCTTTTTTTTTTTTTTTTTACACGTTTCAGTTCCTATAAAATATAATATAAAAGATATTTTAAAAATCCTGAGCTCAGTAAGAAAGTGGGCAGGGTACGAGTGTAGCAAAGGTAACATTGAGGTCAGGAGATGCGCGAGTTAAGCTAGTTCAGATGGGAAAATATAGAAGAAAAAAAATCATTTTGTTGTCTTATACCTTGATTTATATCATCAACAACATAGAGTTTACTCCTAAAGCCACATATGTGTGTAAGAGATTGTCTCCGTCCTATTTTTATCACCATTTTTTACATAAATTGCATCTTTTGGTTTTAAAAAAACAACATTTTACAACACCAAAAAGGCCCATTTGATAAAATAAAAACATATACTTCATCAACTGTTGATGAGGACTCTTCAACCCAAGTACTCAGTAAATGTTCTATCCACTTCATTAGAAAAGCCTTTTTTTTCCTCTACATTACCATGAATTCCAAAAATAATCCAACAATTTCGTCGAGGACTGATTTCATGAATAATAATAATGATCCAACTGTAAAAACGGTCATTGAACCACAAGCACTGTAGGATTAACAATACATACTACTTGGATGAATCCAAATGGTGAAATGAGAACGAGCCTCTAATCACCGCAATAACTGTTACTAAGTCTTTAACGTGTAAATACAGAATTGGTATTATATATTCAATTATAATTATATCATAATATTCAAGATAATGACATTTTGTTAAAGGCTTTTGACATTTTGAATGAGGTTGACTGCCATAATGTGACAGAAAATGATCAATTACCGAATTTGAAAAATGCAGAGAAGAAGAAAAGAAAAACTGTTTCCGCCCGGTCTCGAACCGGGGACCTTTCGCGTGTTAGGCGAACGTGATAACCACTACACTACGGAAACTGATTTTCGTATAGTAGTCAGGCAAATTAATGTTTTGATTTAAGTGATTTAAGTAAATATATGTTGGACTCTATTGTACTCATCATTATGTGTCTGTTTGTACAAAACTCGTTCATTGAAATATCACGTAAGCCCCGCCCACTTTGCTGTGATTGGTCAACCATCAAGGTCCATGCGCATACTTAATTCTGGAAGTCTCCACCTCCAAGAGACTCGATGTATAAACAAAGCGGGGCGTGAGTACAGCTGACTGGAGGAGAAGAGAAGCCATTATTACATCATAATGGACTCTGCTCTCGTAACCTCTTGTTCGCTGAGATTTCAGACGGGGGAGAAGTTTATAAAGTAAAAAGTTAAAAACATGGTCGTGATGAGAGTCATCTTGGAGAGAAATACTTCAAACATGATAGTAAATCATGACAGGTTTTCATTTAATGCCTCAAGGTTATTCCAGCGCTGGTCAAAAGAACTTTCCTGAGGTTCCTGTTCCACACTTTCTTTTAGGCAGAAATGATGTCACATGAGTTGAGTTAGAAGCTTTGTAATCACAATGTCAGCAGCTCGTATTTTATGTCGAGCGGCTCAGTTTCAGGGAGGCCAAGGGCCAGACGGAGGAGCAGTATGGAGATTAAACCTCTTTGGCTTTGAAGGTTTCGATCGCCTGAAGTGGCCAAAAGAAAAGTGCGTCTGGCATGTGCAGAAAGCTTAATCATCGCACCTTCAGTCTTTAAGCGCTTCTAAACTCTCATTTCCACCCTAAATAGACACAAGAGGGGCTGACGTTTGCAGCACCAGAAACGAGAGCAAGCGTGGAAGAAGAAGAAAAAAAATGGGCCAGTAATTGCCAGGAGAGTGAATAAGAGCGAGGTTGAGCGTCTACTTAACTCTATTGTTCTAAAAATGTTCACTTCCTTTTCAAACACATATTTGATTAACTATTTGGCAGCTTTTCAACGCACTTTTACCCTCCATCTTCACAAGAGGAGGAGCCGGTTGACGCCGTCGATTCAGAACTTCACCAATAGCCCGGGGCCATCCCCGGAGGACGGCTCACTCATTCGGCTTTCCCATCAGCCCATTAGTCTGGCCATCAGCCAACATCACGGCTTCCTGTTTCTGTGGGACACCTTTTTTTTTTTTTCATCCCGGCTTGTAATGCAGCTGTTTGAGGATCCTCCGCTGGGAAAAAGACAGTGAGCGAGTATGAGAGTTCTCACACGTTTAACAAACTTGATGCTGGACTCACATCAGGGATTTGTCAGGGAAGCTTGTAGGACTCAAAATGTCCCTGTAATTTATTCTAAACTGCCTTATTAGAGATCTAAGAGGGAAGTGAACTGACAGAATATGGTGTCTTTTTTTTTTTAATCGTCGCTCCCATTCGATCCTCAACGTTTTTCAAAAGTCAAAACCCATAGACATCGAATTAAAAACAACTTATTTAAGCTTCGTTTCTAGGCCACCATGAATCCCTTCTCGTGCATAAGTGTCCTTGGCAAGTTTCTGATTTGCCTGACTACAGTTTAGAGATCAGTTTCCGTAGTGTAGTGGTTATCACGTTCGCCTAACACGCGAAAGGTCCCCGGTTCGAGACCGGGCGGAAACAGTTTTTATTTTTTTCTCTTCTTCTCTGCATTTTTCAAATTCGGTTATTGATCATTTTCTGTCACATTATGGCAGTCAACCTCATTCAAAATGTCAAGAGACTTTAGCAAAATGTCATTTTCTTGAATATTATGATATAATTATAATTGAATATATAATACCAATTCTGTATTTACACGTTAAAGTAGAATGTATTGTTAATGCTACAGTGCTTGTTGTTTAATGACTGTAAGTTTTTACAGTTGGATCATTATTATTATTCATGAAATCAATCCTCGACTTTATTTTAAAAAAAAGTAATTCGGCGAGAAGTTTGATTATTCTTCGAATTCATGGTAATGTTGAGAAAAAAAGGCTTTTCTAATGAAGTGGATAGAACATTTACTGAGTACTTGGGTTGAAGAGTCCTCATCAACAGTTGATGAAGTATAGATTTTTATTTTATCAAATGGGCCTTTTTGGTGTTGTTAAATGTTGTTTTTTTAAAACAAGTGATACAATTTATGTAAAAAATGGTGATAAAAATACGATGGAGACAATCTCTTACACACATATGTGGCTTTAAGAGTAAACTCTATGTTGTTGATGATATAAATCAAAGTATAAGACAACAAAACGAATTTATTCTTCCATATTTTCCCATCTGAACTATCTTAACTCCCTCCTCACGCATCTAACCTCAACAAGAGCATATATATATATATATATATATATATATATATAAATACTTTAATATTTTAAATTGGATGATAGGAATGAGCTCACTGCAGGTGGCATTAGTTTTCCAAAAGACACAACACACATACAAGTCCAAAGAAGCAAAGGGAGCTCATGCTGCAGGTCTTCATTGATCCAGTGTGGTGAAACTTCAAAAGATTCCTGGATCCAGATTGTAATTCAAAACACCACCAGGTCTGCTGCTTGTACTTCTGTTGAAAAATTAATTTTGATGCTTTAATTCAAATTTAATTGAATCAATTTAATCAAAATTGTGTTGCAATGTCGCATAAAGTATAATGTCAAGACGGTTTGCATTTAAGTTTTGAGTGTTAAGTTTGCATGAGATTATTTTTAATGTAATTAAAGTAATAAAGTCCTACTAACTTGGAGTAACAATTCACCACTTTCTGCATCCCAGAGCTGTGTATTTACCTGTTTCACGTTGTTTTTTTTAAAAACATACATTTAATGTATCTTCCTGAAAAAGGTGATACTCGCTTTTATTTGTCAATTAAGAATACTAAATTACATTCAGGTGTCCTTAATGTGCTGACACAGAATTTCGTTTAAGACTTCCCACATTAAGAATGTGCCATTTGAAAGAGTTTAACTGCTAGTCACGGAACTGCAGTGTCACGGAAAATGGTAAGGAATCATATTTGAAAATTGCAAAACATGTTTCCGCCCGGTCTCGAACCGGGGACCTTTCGCGTGTTAGGCGAACGTGATAACCACTACACTACGGAAACTACTGATTACACCTCACTGACGAACGGACGCTGATTTGTATTGGGTATTCTCTGTTAAAATGCCTAAAATGAAATCATATAATATAATAACATGTTCATTGTCCCGACAGTGACTCGCAGATCACAAGCCGGAGCCTGGAAAAGCCACATTCGTGAGTGCTGATCTGGTTCTTGGATCTATGGTTCTATTGCTTATTTTGTGTCTTATCTTACTTCATTCGTGTATTTTTTACTGACAGTACAAACAATAATTTGTTTTGTTTACAGTATTGGCAATACAAGTTTCTCATTATGAAGCTTATTCTGTCCGTGTCTTGGGCACATACAGTTTAGCCCCAAAATAATTCTCACAGAACAGTATCTCACACAGCAGATGCACCAGCGTCGTTTAAAATGCAAAAAGTGTCTAATAAATACATGTATTGTTTAATATGTTTCATTTAATGATCTAATACCTGTTCAACAGTGAAGGTGCTCGCAGATGTTCTTGCTCGGTAGTGTGCTGCAAACATGAAACAGGAAAGACTTAATGGGTTCTCAGGACATAAGTAGATCTGCAAGAAAATCTCGTTTGTGAAGGAAGAAAACTATTTTAAGGATAAAAGACATTTCCTCCAGCAAAATTGGTCCAGAGTGATGCAAATGGGCTATAAAGACAACTATGTGTCTCATTCTGTTTTGAAATATACACTGAGTTCATTAGACTTTATTCTAAAAGTCACATATGTAACGTTAGTTTTCAACTTTTGTTAAAACGTTTTTTTTTTTATGTTGAGCTGTGATTTATTTCCAGCATAAGAATAATTTATTGAACTACCTTGGAACCGTTTATTACACCACAAGTATTAAATAATAATAATAATTAAAGGGTTAAAAATGGGAGCGGCGAAGCTAAGTAAAGACTGGTCGATTATTTTAATAACAAAACATGTTTCCGCCCGGTCTCGAACCGGGGACCTTTCGCGTGTGAGGCGAACGTGATAACCACTACACTACGGAAACTGATGGTTGGGCTGAGCGTTAATAAGAGACCGTATTTTCTATACTGAACATATTTTTGGATTGCCATATGAAAGTAAGTAAGTAAGTAAGTAATAATTATTTGTAAAGCGCCTAAAGGGGACTCCTTGTTTTTTTTTACATACCTGTAAATGCACTTTAAAGCCATTTCCTAACTCCAGCATTAAGCTTGTGTATTTATAGAGGTTGACTCCCATAATGTCACGGGAATAAGCCATAGGGGAGTTAAAAAGATGTGTTTCCGCCAGGTCTCCATCCACTTTTAATAGGCCACTTTGCATTCTCATCTTGAAACCAGACATTTTAAAGCAAGTTAACGTTTTAAAACTGGATACTCTCCGAAGTAAAATTCGTCTGTGACTCTTAAGAGATTAAGACGCCGTAAACTAGCAACAATTATTAACCTTGGTTGCTGATATATTTTTGCGGCCCACTAGATGGTTGGCTCAAAATCAAAGTATCAATTCAAGCTAACTTTTAATATAAAGTGGTTAAGCTAAACTCTAGAGTGATTCACCTTTTTTCGTGATGTTTATAACATAGATTGTGACGCTAAGACAAAGGAAGTTAAACCTGGTCCACAGAGTGAGCAACTCAATGAGATGTATTTTCCAATAAAACACTTAGATGGGAGCTACTCAACAAGTCCACGTGTTCACATAACTTCCTGTTTCGATCTTACTTCCTGTCAGGGATGATTCAGATCCACTCGATTTAGAACAACTGAGTCAGTGAGTTGCTTAGTGGCAGGTTTTTATTTTTCAGCACTAGGGGGACACCTAGTGGAGTGGAGAGGTATCAGGATACAGTGTCTTCATTCTGAAGAGAATGATTTGAGGATTCATTGAATTAGTAGATCAGAGACAAAGATTATAAAACAGAGAGTGACATCTAGTGGTCTTTCAAAGTGAAGACACTGTATCATGATACCTCATCAACTGTTTCATGAAGCCTCGTCAACACATCACTATTGTTTGACGTTAACAAACCAAATAAATCACAGCTTAAATACTTTTTATTTAGAGAAACAAAAAGTCAATCCATACCGACAGAAGCATTGTGTTCTGTCGCTCCTCTCTTCTGTGAAGGTGCTTTGTTTTAAACCCATGAGCAACTCTTGGGTTCTATGACTGTTGGCTCCTGTACAGACGATGGCTCCGAGATGAAAGCTCAGGACTTCAGTCAAAAAAAAAAAAAGAAGGAGAAAATGGAGCAAACAGCCGCAGTGATAACAGGAATTTGGCTTCAAACAGGTGAAACATCAAATGGCGGCGTATGTGCGAGGGGGTCAGCGTCCGCCATGTTGCGGTGCATTAGGGTGAACCTAAAAACACACACTCTGTGCTATACACCCGCATGGTCTGTGTTTTTATGTGTTATTACGCTGGCGGGACGGACACGGTTTGCGGCGTCTCTTCTCTCAACACCCACCTATTTGGGCCGTAATCACACAGCATGTGGCGGCGCAAGGCCACGAGAACCCGGACACGCGTTCACCTTCTCTTTTGATGAGCAGAAATTGAGACCAGAAGAAAGGGGACAACATTTGGTCCACAGATTCACCAAAGGGAATGAGATGAAAAGGTAGGTCTAGATGGCAAAGAAGAGGAGGAGGGGTAGTTGGTGGGGTCTTGTCATGACCAGCAGAGTGGTCCATTCATCTGCGCTAATTCGGGGCGTTAGTGCTTCACAGGATCAACATTGTCAAGGCTACAAACGAGGACTGTTGTCGACTTCACTGCCGGACATTCTTTCATGTCATGATTCTTTCATAGTCTTCGGGAAGAAAAGAAGGATCGTGGAGCATCGACTGGTAATGAAGGAGGTAACCAGGGTCATCTTTTTCACCTGCATGTTTGAACCTCCTTCCTTTTACGATTAAATCATGAGTACAAGTACAAGTAAAATGATGATCTTGTATTTATTTTGTAAGCACCAATCATGTGATAATCATGTGTTCTGGTCACAATTTGATGCATAAAACATTGACACTGTTCAAGACCGAGGTAAAGAAAGAGCTGAGCTAAAGGACATGTTTCATTTCAGAATAAGACCGTATATTCTCCGAGGTAGCATTAATCTGTAACGCTTGACACTAGTGATGGTCTGATGAAGCTTCATGAAGCAGTGTCATTATTTTCAGAGTCCATTAGATGGCGGTCTCTGCACTATTTTCCTTTGTTTTGAACAACTGTTCTAATGAAACATCACGTCATTTTTAAACTGATGGCGCCACCTACTGATCTCTGACACTGCTTCATGAAGCTTCATCACTACTTGACACATGTGACGCTGTAAACTAGCAACAATTAGTAAAACATAAAGACTATATAGTAATTAGTAAGTAAGTAATTTGTATTTATATAGCGCTTTTCCAGACCAGGGTCACAAAGCGCTTAATATATATAAAATATATATCATATAATTATATGAAGCATCTTGTTGCAGAGAAACCAGACCAGGAATCCTGCTGATTCAGCAGTATTTTCATTTTTACTGCTTATAATAATTTCTTGGGTGAAACTTTTGATTGTGAACATCTATAAATGATGTCATATTAAGCTAAACGGGGCACTTGTCGTAGGTATACATAATAAACTAACTGTAGTACCTTGACTTCAGTTTTGTATTTATTTACTTTTTTTTGCTTTAAAAAAAAGTGTATTTTTTTTCAAAACATATTTGATCCATTTTATTTAAACAACTTGTTTTATTCTACAACGTTACCATAACCTTCAGACGAAAAACAAATCTGCCCAAATATTATTAGTTATTTAAAGATTCACATTATCAGGCCTGATTTTACACCTAAGAATAATAAATAAATAAATAATTTAAAAATATTTATTATTCCATAGGACATAGTGTATCCTGTTTCATTAAAGTTTATATAATTCTTCGACGGATGGATAGCGGTAAGTAGAGACGACAAGGTGACGAATTTAAGTGAACTCAACAGAGAAAGTGAAAACCTTCTAGTGAAAACCATAAAATATGTTTCCGCCCGGTCTCGAACCGGGGACCTTTCGCGTGTGAGGCGAACGTGATAACCACTACACTACGGAAACTGATGTAGCCTAAGTAGTAATAAGAGAAAGTCAAAAATTATTTTGAATACACACTGAGTTTGATAGAGGCGGTAGATTAGACTACTTCTTTTTATATTTCTTGTGATGACGCAATTTTCGACTTCCAACATCATGATTGTGTATTTAAAAAGAAGTTGGCTCCAATAGTGTCTCGGAAAATGTATAAACAAAAAAACTGTTTCCGCCCGGTCTCGAACCGGGGACCTTTCGCGTGTTAGGCGAACGTGATAACCACTACACTACGGAAACTGATGGTGCGGAATTCAGGAACAGTAGAAGCAATTTTCGTCACTGTTTTAGAGTGAGTCATACACAATCCATGTTGACAAAAGTATTGTGTTCTGTCGCTCCTCTCTTCTGTGAAGGTGCTTTGTTTTAAACCCATGAGCAACTTAAATTGATGGTGTATGTTGATGATAATACCTTTATTTTTCCTACACGTTTTTATACAAATAAATTGTATGCATTTTTAAATGCATTTTAATTATTTTCAATTACTTTTAAGATCCACAAGTTGAAGAATCATTTTTTTAACGATAAAATAATTTATGAGATTCACTTTTAGAATCAGGAAATGTAATTGCCAGTGAAACACAACATGTGCTTTTTGTGTGGTGGCGGTACAGAACAAAAGAATATGTGAGGATATGAGTTTGTATGTTCTCCCCGTGTTGTGTGGGTTTACTCCGGGCACTCCGGTTTCCTCCCACAGTCCAAAAAACATACAGAGGTTGATAGAGAACTTTGGGAAATTGTCCGTAGGTATGAGTGTGTGTATGAATGATTGTCTGTCTTTGTGAGTCCTGCGATAGACTGGTGTCCAGTCCAGGGTGTCCCCTGCCTCTCGGCCTATGATACTGGGATAGACTCCAGTCTCCCCGTGACCCTGACCCCGGGATAAAGCGGTAAAAAATGAATGAATAAATATATATATTATATATATATATGCTGATAATTATTTCTTGGTTGAGAATACTTTTGATTCTGAACATGCCGTTAAATATGTCATGTGAAGCTACACAGGGCACTAGTAGTAGGTACACATGATAAAGTAACTTTAGTGAGTTTACTTGAGTTCTGTATTCATTCATTTTTTTGGTAAAAAAAAATGTTGGATTCACTTTATTTAAACAACAATCTGCCTAATAATTCATAATTATTTAAAGATTCAAAAGTTCAGGCCTGTCCTAAGAATACTTTAAAAGAAATTAAAAAAAATTGAACGATTTATTACTATGCAATAAAAAATATATATATATATACACTTATTAGAAAGTGGTAAATAGAAACGACCAGCTGACGAATTTAAAATATACTTGTACTGTATATGCTGACAACTCGCCTGAAATACTGCAACAGTTTATTTTCATGTCTAAACAAGAAGGATCTGTCTTGTCTGCAGTTGATTCAGAACTCTGCAGCGAGAATTCTGACCTGCTCTAGTAGAAGAACTCACATTTCTCCGATCCTTAAAAGTCTTCAATGGCTTCCGGTTTCTTTCAGGATCAACTTTCAAATTCTGGTTCTTACTTTCAGATCTGTTCATGGTCAGACTCCTCCTTACATCAGTGATCTGATCCAGCCTTACACCCCAGCTCGGGGTCTGAGGTCTGTGGATCAGAATCTACTGATGGTTCCAGGCACACGGTTCAGGACCAGAGGAGAGAAATCCTTCCAGGCTGTTGCTCCAAAGCTTTGGAACGATCTTCCTCTTTCTTTGCGCTTGATGGAGTCTACTGACTCTTTCAAGAAACTGCTTAAGAATTTTTTATTTGTTCAGGCTTTTCCTTGATTTTCTGGAACGCCTAATGTGTTATTAGTTTAATCTTGCCCTTTAAAGTATATACTTTATTGAATCTTGTTTTGATGTTTAAGCGCTTTGTGACCCTGGTCTGGAAAAGCGCTATACAAATAAAAATGACTTACAACCATAAAAGATGTTTCCGCCCGGTCTCGAACCGGGGACCTTTCGCGTGTGAGGCGAACGTGATAACCACTACACTACGGAAACGGATGGAACATTGATAGTTATACGAGAAGGTCAATAATTATTTTGAATACACACTGAACTGAATAAAGGCGGTAGATTACGCTTCTTTTCATCTATATTGCGATGACGCGATTTTCGACTTCCAACATCATGATTGTGTATTTAAAAATAATTTGGCTCCAATAGTGTCTCGGAAAATGTATAAACAAAGACCTGTTTCCGCCCGGTCTCGAACCGGGGACCTTTCGCGTGTTAGGCGAACGTGATAACCACTACACTACGGAAACTGATGGTGCAGAAACAGGAGCAGTAGAATGAATTTTCGTCACTGTTTTAGCGTGAGTCACAATCCATTTTGACAAAGATAGTGTTCTGTCGCTCCTCTCTTCTGTGAAGGTGCTTTGTTTCAAACCCATGAGGAACTTAAATTGATGGTGTATGTTGATGATAATACAATTGTTTTTCCTACACGTTTTTTTCAATAAATTGTTTGTATCTTCAAATACATTTTAACTATTTCAATTACTTTTAAGATCCACAAGTTGAAGAATCATTTTTTTAACGATATAATAATAATTTATGAAATTCACTTTATTGGAATCAGGAAATGTAATTTCAGGTGTTGTAAACACAACATGTGTTTTTTTTGTGTTTGCAGTACAGAACAAAAGAATATGTGAGGATTTAATTTTGTATGTTCTCCCAGTGTTGCATGGGTTTACTCTGGGCACTCCGGTTTCCTCCCACAGTCCAAAAACATACAGAGGTTGAGTCCAGAGTGTCCCCTTGCCTCTCGCCCTATGATACTGGGGTAGGCTCCAGTCTACCCTGACCCTGGGATAATGCGGTAAACAATGAAAGAATGAATGAATATATATGCTGATAATTATTTCTTGTTTGAGAATACTTTTGATTCTGAACATGCCTTTAAATATGTAAAGCTACACAGGGCACTAGTAGTAGGTACACATGATAATGTAACTTTAATTCATTTTTTTGGTTCAAAATGTTTGATGCACTTTATTTAAAGAACAATCTCCCTAATAATCAATAATTATTTAAAGATTCAAAAGTTCAGGCCTGTCCTAAGAATACCTAAGAATACACATTTTGAACGATTTATTCTGCCACAGGAACTAGTGAAGTGTCATGTTGCAATAAAAATATATATATATATATATACTTATTAGAAACAGGTAAATAGGAACGACCAGCTCACAAATTTAAATATATAAACTTGCTGTCAATAAAAGATGTTTCCGCCCGGTCTCGAACCGGGGACCTTTCGCGTGTGAGGCGAACGTGATAACCACTACACTACGGAAACTGCTGTAGGACACACCGAAAAAGAAGCATCAGTATGTGACCTGTTTACAGACTGCCACGGTAAGTAAGTATTTTATATTAGTAAAGCGCTTTCCCACGACTAAACAATCAATAAAATCCATAAAATCCATACATTTCTTCAAACAGAAGAGTGTTTATTGTCGTTATAAAACAAGAAGAGAGGAGCAGTGTTATACTTGATAAAGGGGCAGACATAGTGCTTTTGAGAAGCTGGTACCGGGTATTTAAAGTGGGTAAATATAAAATACATAAAAACTATGTCCAGTGGTTAATCTTGACAAAAGTCGTCACGAGAAATCTGAAAAACCGGACAAAAAAGAGGACTGTTTCCGCCCGGTCTCGAACCGGGGACCTTTCGCGTGTTAGGCGAACGTGATAACCACTACACTACGGAAACTGATTCCATCACGGATAAAATTTACTTTAAGAACTACACCTTCTGATTACAAACTAGCGTAACAATCAGCCATGTTTTTAAAAACATGTTAAACGCTTCTCAGTAACTCTCGCGCGCACATGTGTTATGACCTGAAGTGTGCGGTAATAAAGTGCAGGCGTGATTAATCACCTGACCTGCTCATATTCCGTCCACACATATTCCATCGATCGTGACGTGATCTTATATCATCAAGTATATTCGTGGCATTTAGTTTGTTTCCTATCATAAAAATAATAGATATAATGGATTTTTTTTTATATATATAATTCGAAATTTGGAGCCTGCAAAGTGCAGTTTGATGAATTTCCTTTCAAATTTAAAGACAGTATAGAGTGATTTAAAAGTACTGTAGATTAAAGAAAAAAAGTATAACAGTAGTTGTTTTCTGTATATAAATTATACATTAAGTTGTTTAACAATACATTTTACATTCAACATTCTGTTATTATTACTTTTATAGCACGTTATTGGCAAATTGATTAAAAATTAATTGTTTTATATAATGTTGTTTTTTTTTAATTCAGGTTGCTAGCGTTAGCTTAGCTTAACTTAACCGCTAGCATTGCTAAAATTAGCAAAGCAGCGGGAGCTCATACAATTATTTATAAAACATAATTAAGATAAATAAAAAAAATGAGATATAAAGTCACAAAGAAAGGCACCATATTCTTTATCTAAATGATCTTTTTGCAGCTTTTGAGTTTTGCGGCAACAAAAGGAATATATGACACTTGTATTCTTCAACTAACGTAGAAATGCAAATAGTCAAACTATATTGCAAGTGGTTACTACAACTACTACTCCACCATAAATATTATTAACATCATATCTCCCAGCAAATAAATAGTGTTTAACTGTAAAATGTATTGTTTGCATGTCATTAGCCACTGTAAAAAAAAGGTTTACCCATAATGCATTGCAATATACAGTAACAGTACAGTAACGAGAAGCTACTATCATTCAGTAAATGAAAAATAAAAGTTTTTTTTTACATTACAGTTTGATAAATTCATTGAGTGTCTTTGTGTATTAATATGTGTTAAAGTAGTATTTATATCCTACAGACGTTTGCAACATATATTCATTATGTGCGGAGACTCTTGAACCGACAAACCTCTGCGTTTAATAAAAATGTATGGCCTCCATCAAAGCAAGGGTTCGACAAATATAAAATAAAATAAAGATAATATTGTGCAAACTGATAAAGAGTAACAGATGTAAATGCAGATTTCGAACCAATTTTTCAATTAAGTGTAATTCTATTAAGATCTTTTATTTGAACTTCACAGCAATATAGATTTTCCCCAATGTGTATGCAAAAAAAAAAAGAGGGACCGATCATTGATCCAGTTATGTCGTCCCACAGGAGCAACGTCCGGGTAAAATAAAGCTGCCCTTAAACTCTGCAATTGCCAATAATGGGCCGTCATTACTCAAATTACAGCGAGCTCTGATTGGGTTAAAAATAATGAAGAAAACAACACAATCAATCATCATCAAGTCCCGGTGTCGTCGTGTCGGAGACCTGGTCTGTGACGGTGGGCCGGAGCTCCTCCTGCTGGACCGGGTCAGGGTCAGGGTATTAATACATACCAGATCATGGCATCTTTTTTATACATTTAAAAAAAAAGTAGTTTGTGGTGCTGAAAACGTAGTACACATGCCAGGCCTGTGGGTGGCGATGTATCGAGTTCACTAATCATGAAGAAGACTATCAAGCAAGTGCAGGTAGAAGACACTGAACTATACATAGACAAACACATGAGTGGCAGTCATGCTACAGGGAACAACGACATGAGAGTATTATGTGTATATATATATATATATATATATATATATATATATATATATATATATAATTGTGTTAATGCTGAAGGCACAATTGAGATCCACTTTTGCTCTTATGACCTCAACTTTGTACCTCCTACAATTTACATCAGATTTTAACCAGTTAAACTTTTATCAATTCGGTTCGTTCCCAAAACGCGGGCTATGTTCTAGATTTTTTTTATCTCTTCAACTCTTTCTTCTATTGCTCTTTTTCTTCCCCTTTTTTCTCCATTCACTTGAATGGGAAACATCTTCAACTCATGTTTTAACTCCTTCCACTTTGAACTTCAGGTACATTTATCTACTCACACCTAGAAACTTTAAAAACGCTTTTTTCTACTTCTACTACTTCATCTACTTCTACTACGACTACTACTTGTACTAATAACTCTACTCCTACTATTAATTCTACTACTATTTATGTAACTGCTTTTACTAATTCTACTTCAAGTACTAATTCTACTTCAACCCCTAATTCTAATTCTACCACTACTTCTACTAATAATTCTACTTCAACCACTAATTTTACTTCTACTACTACTTCTACTAATAATTATACTTCAACTACTAATTCTACTTCTACCAATACTTCTACAACTACTACTACTACTATTTGTAATACTAATTCTATTTCTACTACGGAATTTACTACTTCTGCTTCTACTACTAATTCTAGTACTAATTCTAAGTCTACTACTACTTCTACTTCTGCTTTTACTACAAATTATTTTGCTGCTTCGACAACTTCTTCTACTTCTACTACTTCTTATTCAATGTTTGCCATAAAGTGCCCTCTTGGTTTAGCACTTATCTTTTCTAGTTTCTCTTAATTTATTATTTTTATTACAGATTAAATAATGATTTTTGAGAAATTTGTGGGCTACAACTTTTTCAGCACATCAAACAACTTTTTTAAACATATAAAAAAGTTTTATTTATTTTTATTATTTTATTATTGTTTGTTTTTCTTGTTTTTTTATTATTGTTTTAAACCCTAAATTACACAAAAAGGAAAAGTTAAGAGGGAATTAAATAATAATACCTTATAATATGCTTATAATGAGAGGGACAAAAATACTTAGATTTGTTTTTAATAATTCCTGTTGCTCAAAATATAGTTTTTTTAACCCTTGCATTATTTTTGGGTCAAGTTGACCCGGTGGCCAAAAAACAAAGTGTTGTCTCTGTGTCAAAGGTGTCAAAGGTTTTTCACCTTTAACCACAAACAACACAAGGGATACCTCAAACAAATTTGTTTTTGGGCCTCCGGCTTACCTTGACACAAAGGCAACACAAAAGTTAAAACTACAAAGAAAAATGTTGCTTTCTAATGTTTATAAAAACATGTCAACAACCATACCTGACATGGTTGTTGACTCGTCATAATAATGGACGACAGTGAAGACAAAAGTGGTTCAACACCAAAGAGGTCCTCCATTGAATCACCGCATTACAGACCAGGAAATAGAAGTTTAATCCGGCCCAACAGGGGGGGACACGACCACAAGAGTCGCTGCTTGAAACACATCTTCAATTCTTTCTCCTTCTGCGGCTCCACGATCATCTCCTGCCTCTTATTCACAGCGCGACAGTTCAACTAGCCCGGCTGCCCTCAATCTCAAACCAGGAGCGACGCGGAGCAAAGTTTTAGTGCTGATCCAATCCCTGCGTCGCACCGACGAGCACCAAAGCTCCTAAAGTTCCCTCCCGTCAATAATGAGGTCTCATTTACACAAATTACTATGAACGCTGATTAGGTGTTATCTAACAGCGAGGGCCACCTCGATCAATCATCATCAGGCGGCGCGGCGTCAATGGACATCGAAAGGTTAACCCAGATCTTGGAGGGTCTGCCGGTGTCAGCAGAATCCGAGTGGGAGGCCGTCGCGCTGTCGATAGAGCAGCTAGACAATTAGGTAATGATTAAAATAGCGGCACCTGGGACTCGATAAGAAAATGAGCCATCCTGGCATAATGTGAGAATGATTTGTTTACCGATCCATAGAGCCGTGAGCCAAAGTCACCCGGGTTCACAGTCGAGAAGTCTCTCGTCTGCAGCCGCCAACTTTCTTTCTTCGCAATTCTTGCAATCCGTGGCCTTTAAAGATGTCGCTCGTTTCAAAGTTCTTCCCGTGCTCGTCGTCAAAGTGACTCCGGTCCTTTATTTCCGCTGGTCTTCAAAGCAGAGCGGTGATAATAGGTGCACAATTGAAATAACTTCATCTCTGGCCGCCTTCAAACTTCCTCTGTCTCAAAATCATCGGCCTCAATTTGTGGTTTTTCCAACATGCTGTATTCACAAGGAGAATACAAGTCAGGAGAAGTACTTTTCAATCTCGTAACAAATGTTGTCGGGGGTAGGATGGTAGGTCAAACACCAACTCTAGGACTTGGCCAAAAAAACACTCTCTGAAGCCGATTATACATACCGGCTTAAAGTACATACATATTTGTAATTATTAAACTCTTAACAACACATGAACTTGAACAACAAATTGTCTTATTAATGTGTTTAATGGGGTAGTAATGTGTGTGTTTTAAATTGGGTGTTGGGATGATGTGTGTACCTTTATGATTATGTGTTGGGGAGGTTTGAGTGTCACTCTTGTACTTCTTTTTATCTGTTGTGTTATTTTGTTAGTGTTTCTATATCATTTCTATAGAATGTGTGTAACTATATTGGGGTTTGGGTGGTCTTTGTGTTTCTATTTCTTTGTTTGGTGGTGTTTGTGTGTTTGTTAATTTCTTTGCAGTGGTGTTTTGTTTGTGTTTTATTTCTTTGTTGGGGTGTTGTGATTTTTCTTTTTATTTGTTCTGTTGTGTGTTTCTATTTGTGTCTTGGTGTTGTTTGTTTGTTGCGTTGATGTCTGTGTTGGGGATGTGTATGTGTGTTTATTTCTCTTTTGTTGTGTTCTGTGTATGTTTCTATTTCTGTGTAGGGCTTGTGATTGTGTGTTTATTTCTTTGTTGCAGTGTTGTGTGTGCGTATTTCTATGTTGGGGAGGTATATGTTTGTTTGTTTATTTGTTTTAATTTTGTATGTGTGTGTGAATCTCTTTCAATGTTGGGGTGGTGTGTGGGTTTCTACTTATGTGTTTGGTGGTGTTTGTTTATTTCATTTTTGTTGTGTTTAGTGTTTGTTTTTCTACATTTGGGCTTTGTGTGTTTATTTCTTTGTTGTAATGTTTTATATATGTGTGTGTCTATTTCAGTGTTGGGGTAATGTATAGGTTGCTACTTGTGTGTTTGGTGGTGTCTGTTTATTTCTTTGTTGTGGTGTATTGTTAGTGTTTTATGTCTATGCTCTATCTGTGTTTGGGTGGTCTGTGTGTTTCTATTTCTGTGTTGGGGTGTTGTATGTTTGTTTACTTGTTTTCTGTGTTTTGTGTGTATGTTTCTAATTATGCGTCAGGGTGTTGTGTGTTTGTTTGCTCCTTTGCTGTGTTGTTGTATCTGTGTTTCTATTTCTGTGTTTGGGTGTTGTGTGTTTGTTTACTTCTTTGTTGTGTTGTGTGTGTTTCTAATTATGCGTCGGGGTGTTGTGTGTTTGTTTGCTCCTTTGTTGTTCTGTTGTATCTGTGTTTCTATTTCTGTGTTGGGGTGTTGTGTGTTTGTTAGCTTCTTTGTTGTGTTGTTGTAAGTAAGAAAGTAAAGGTTATTTCTGAAGCGTTTTCTAGACCAGGGTCACAAAGCGCTTTAACAAAAACAATACACAGTTAAAATGATATACTATAAAAGGTCAGTTGTGTGTGTGTTTCTAGTTCTGTGTTGGGGTGTTGTGTGTTTGTTTACTTCGTTGTTGTGTTGTTGTATGTGTGTTTCTATCTGTGTTAGTGTGTTTATTTATTTCTTGTATTGGTGTTTGTATGTGTGTGTGTGTGTGTGTGTGTGTGTGTGTCTATTTCTGTTTTGGGGTGTTTGTTTATTTCTTTGAGAAAGTATAATAACCAGTAATAAAACAGTTTAACCAAAGTCTAAATGAAAGTGTTGATCATGATTAGAAGTGAAGTGGGGAATATAATAAAACATAAGGTTAATCAGATGTTTAATCTGTAGTTTTAATTTGTAAATCAGTCAAATTTGAGCCAAACATGAAAAGAAATAAGACTTGTGTGATACATGAATCAGATCAGCTTGTGTTCACCAGACGGCGACGGACGCACTCCCTACTTCTTATTCAAGTCCACTTGTAAGCCCTCTTTGTCAAATATTTGCTTGACAGGAAAACCTTGTTACCTAAATCAGCTGGTGGCCCTCGGTATATGTCCGTCCCATAAGGGGTGAGGAGCAGAACATGCTGAGTGCATCCGCTAATACAAATGAACTTCTTCAGACGCCTCTGACACTCGCAGCCGTGAACAAACAGCGGCGCCTCTTAATGTAATGTGTAGCAGTGGGGCACGGACGCGAGATGATGAAACATGAAGGGCCATTGGCTCCGGAGAGAGGTGAGCGCTATCAGGCCGCCAGGATTAAGACGCGGCCCCCCGCCGCCGAGTCACTGATCTCTGCCAAATAAGTAGGGCTACAAGTTATTACTCTCACCTTTCACAAGGGGGTTTTTGGATGGAAAGATCATTAAATTAACCGCAGGGCACTGCATTTGTGACCACAAGTACATAAGCCAGGAGAGGGTGGTGGCCTACACTTTGTGTTTCTGAGTAGCACCTATAGCTTCTCCTGAGAGGGACTCAGAGGTGAGCCCGGGTCTGTAATAGAGTTAGCCTTTTGATCATTATGTGCTTACCACCGAGGAGCTTCATTATGAAAGCTGTTTTTTTTTTTCTTCTTTCTAACTCCACAGAATTCCTTTCATTGAACATCATTTTTCGGTGACCCAGTTCAATATCTGGTGCTTCACGTTGAATCGACTGGGAGCTCTCATCTCGGAGAGGACGGTGATAGGTAACGCACAAGTGCCTCAAAGATTTTTCTTCTATCATTAGTCTTTCAAAGAAAGCCGTGATTGACATCATCCCATCAGCGTACGCGCGAGGCACATTATCATAGATGTCCGTTTCCGTCTAGCGGGAGAGGATGTCCCTGTCGTCGGAGGATGTGTTTCATCAAGTGGTTCTGCCCGATTCCTCGTCAATAAATAAATCTGATAATTGTCAGTGCAGACAGCTGTTTGTGACAGCTTTGTTGTCTTGACTCACTGCATCCTGTCATTCTCGCGGAGGGAAAAGTGAGTTTCATACAGTCTGACTGCCATGCGGGGAGCGGGGACATTTGCACATGAATCAATTGTCAGCATCACTGTACGCTGACAACCCGATGACAGCTCAAATACACTCGCTGCACATTTTTCTAGCAAGAAGTTTCTGTAGATATTCTTCTCAAGCATGAGATTCAAGGAAGAATCTGTTATATCAAGGTTATATCTATCATAATAAAAACAGAAGTGGAGGAAACCTTCACAATAATGGACTGAAGCAGAGCAGGAAAGTAGATGAAACATTTTTTTTTTTTTTTCCGGCAGGATGGAAAAATATATCTCTTCTTTCAACAGCTACTTGAAAGTGAGCCTCTTCGGTTATGATGGTGGCTCTTGTTGCTCAAGATAACTACTTGACATTTGCTAAATCAGTCAGTGTCAGTCTTGCATACTCAATTTCCCGCACTTGAAAGCTCCGTCTATAACTTTGGCATTTGGTAATGTCCTGTCACTCAAACGGAATTTACCGAGTCCATCCATAAACAAAAAGTCTGACAGCATAACAAAAAAAAATGAATTGTTACAGAAATAACTTGTGTTTATTCAGATGTAAAAATACAGTAGCATTTACTTAGGTACATACAGTGATTCATATTGCAGGATTTGACCACGCTGACATTTCATTAGTCGATTCAAGCTGTTTTTTCAGGTACAGTCATTGGTCAAAGACTACAAAGTTGATGGAGAGTTACTTTTTTTAAAAACTTTCAATTCACAGGACCGGGACCAGTACCAGTCCATACATTTGATTAATTCTGAATTGATTTATTACGACTAAAAGGTGTTTTATTTTTGGAGAAAATAATCTACTTTTTTCAAGTCATTAATTTTAATCAATCTAAGTATTGACATGTACATATTTTTATTTAATTCAAGTGTAACGGTTTATTTTGCGCGACGAAACATGGTGAACGATGGACTTTTTCTGTTTTAGCTTTAAGGTTTACTTAAAGACAAGACTGGCTTGGCTTTTTAACTAGACAGAATTTATTTATTTTAACTCGTTTATATTATCATATCATTATTTCTAATGTGCTTCTTGTAAGGTACTTTGCCATTTTTAAATGAATCATGTTTTTTTTTTTTTTTCTGAAACTGAATGTCTAAAAGGTTCTGTATGAATAAAGTTATGAACAATTTACCTCAGTTTTGATGGAGATGTATCAACCAATTACATTTTTCAAATCATAAGACGTTTAGTTCCTAATGCATCTATGTCCCCTGGTGTTGAACAAGTAGTTTCAGGGCCAAACTTGTACTTAAAACAGGGGCCGAAATATTTTAACAATGCATGTTTAGAACAAAATGTATATTCACTAAATGTTCTGTATAGAGAGGTATGACTCTGATTATAAGGTCTTTTTATTTTTGGTCATATGGTTCATGTTTTTCCATCAAGATTGGTTTCAGTGTTTTTGGAAGTCTGTTCCTTATCTTATCTTAAAAACTTAGATATCTTTATAGATCCAGAAACTAACATTGATCTACTTTAAGTGAACATAAAATTACTTTGGCCCCCAAATCGAGTTCGACACAAATGAAATGGAAAACAAATTTAGTTTAAAATGTATTTTTTTTTCCCTTGTCTTCTTTTTATTTTATTATAATTCCGACAACTACAATTTGTGTTTCTATTATAACAGACTTTACCCATCCTCTGTTCTGTCAGCCTTATTTTTAGGTGGTCTCAGGTGCGGAGACAGAGTGGGTGGTGCAAATCACAATTCAGTCTATTTTCAAAAAACATGTTGTTCATGTTTTGTTTTTTTCTCTCCAAATTTTAGAAAATATTATCTTAGGGTAAAATTAAACCAAATAAAACCTGTTATTACCGATGATGGTGTGATTGTGATACCAATCCAATCCTGGCTTATAGATGAGACGATAATACTTCTAGTCCCAGGCGGGAGTAAAGACATCTGGTCAAGCTAAATGACCCGCCTACAGAAAGCCACTCTCCATAGTAATCAGAACCGTATTGATTTATAATAGCAAGAGATTTCCGTCCAGTTCCTCCACAACCCCTGGATGTCTCTCGAATGTTTGGCCAGTGTCAGGACACGGCGCTCTCAGGGTGAGAAGATAATCACTGCGAGCGGTGTTCCTCAGAGCTCCACTGGCCACGGTAATCTGTCTACATCGACTATTGTGCGCTCGCCTGTGCCTAATGGCTCTTAAGTTGCCCCGTCCTTCAGCAACCCCTGGCTGGCCATGTGCTGATCAATTTAAACGACTGGAAGAGTTAAGGGCCAGTCAATAAACAGTCCCCTATGACACAACCTGTTGAGGTGCGAGGATCCCAGGCTCACACCTGATTCCACCGCTGTAATAACTAGGATATATATGTTGACTTTCAAAAAAAAAAACTCTCTTAAAAAACAACCTTCTAACTTAAGTTGCTTACTCCCCGCACCTTTTAAAGGAGACATCCCAAAATACTTCCTCTGATGATGTCGAGGTGAGCCATGATGGCGTACGAGAATTACCACACATATGGCGGTGAAGACTCCTGAAAGTGTTCACGGGGAACAAACCGAGCCTCACATTTGCATGTGGAGCGTGGGTTTGTATCCACTTGTCTGTTGTCACGGATGAAACGGAAGTCGCTGCTATAAATGGCTCTGGCGAGTCCCTCGAGGGAGACAAAAGTTGACATGTGTTAGTGAATTACCATCTGCTGCCGAACTAGCTGTTGAGAGCCTGCGACCTCTGCAGACACTAAAGGCGGCGGAAAAGGGACGACACCCGAAGATTTGTTTTGTTAGCTTGATGACAATCCTGATCAGAGAACCAGGAGAACAAAGCAACACATTGTTGTAACTAAAATAGCTGAGTCATTTAGTTTTAGCTGAACCAGCCAAGCTAGGACCAACTATGTGTTGTGTTGCCCCAGAACGGGTACATCGACGCAGGTACTATTTTTAGAACCTGCTCTGCTACAAGCAATCCGAGCCGGCACTAAAAAGGTTCCGTTGACCCACTGCTTGCCACTGATCGGTCGGAGATTGAAGTCACTAAAGAGTCAGCAGCGCTACTCCCAACATAAGATACAAACCTGCCATTTCAAACTAAAACCTTGGTCAGATGTCACTATTGCCTCAAAGTTTCACAACACTATTTTATGAGAGCATGTCCACCGTAAGTATGTAGCAGGGTCTGTAGAAACAGTACACAACAGAGAGTGTACCACTTCAGTATTACACTTTCCTGCATCCAACAACTTCTGGACCTTGTCAGGATATTGCTACCTAAATGTTACTCTTGTGATGCTGTATTGGACCAACTTTGGGTCTGTTTGGACTCGTTTTAACTGGATCCAACTTGGAGTCCTTATCTCACTATGGCTCACCTTCACCTATCTTGAGCAACCTCCGTCATTCAAGCCCGTCTTCTTCATGTACTCCTTTATCACATCTGGTTTTCTTCCTCTACTCCAGCATCTCTAACATTCCTGGTCCAGTACTGTCGCTCCTCTCTATGTTTTCAACCAATCTGGTCACCTTAAGATTGTCTTCTCCCTCTGATTTACTAAATGTCGGTTTTCCTGTCTTTTTACAAATATAATTTACTTACTTGCTTTTTTAAATCACACACTGAGTAGCTTTATCACTGCCCTATTTACCTCTGGCTCTTGAGTCTTTAACTGAGGTGTGTAAATCACACAGGGGAGCAAAATGTTAAACATAGTCCTATTTGAGAGCCTCATAAATGTTCCTAAAAACTCAGAAATTCCACAGTTAATTAGTGTAAAACAAGAGTAAAATGCATCACTGTAGTTCCTCTTCACCAATTGAGACTCTTAATCATCCATCATGGCAGCAATCATTACTTTTCATTGAAGATTACCTTTAATCTTTTGTCAGAAATCACCCTTATCATTGGTTTCTATCCACCTTATTGTTTTGTTAAACTATATTCTGTACAAAAACGTATATAAAAACATAAACATTAAATAATGAAACAGTAATACTAAATTAAAGGGTAAGTAAAGTGTTGATTTAAATTTGTCTTAAATAGATGTTGGACTCTATTGTATCATCAGTGTCTGTTTGTACCAAACTCTCTTTTCATTGAAATATTTACATTAGAAAATGAACTTAAGCCCCGCCCACAGGAGATGAACTCTAGTTTGCCATAAACACACCCATTCTGCTGTGATTGGTCAAACATTAAGGTTTGTCAGCCTGCGTCATTAAGTCTCCAATTCCAAGGGACTCATTGTGTAAACAAAGCAGGGCGTGATTACCACTGGCTTGAGGAGGAGTGAAGCCATTATTACTTCCTAATGGACGCCGCTCTCATAACCTCTCGTTTGCTTTTCAGAGATTTCAGATGGGGGAAGAACTTTATAAAGTAATAAGTTAAAAACATGGTCATTATGAGCCAACGAACTTACTGCATCTTGGAGAGAAAGACTTCAACATTTGATGCCCTTTAAATATAGATCTATTAGTAAAGGCTTGTTTCTAAAACTTAATTGAGGATTTACTTCATGGTATAATTCAAATTTATTTATACATTTGTTTGATATTGAATTAAACACAATTCCATAGAAAAAGATTACATCTGATTTGTCATCCCTCGACTGACAAAAAGCTGGATATTTCAGAAGATAAGAAGACAGTCTAGCATGTTGTCAACCATTAGCTATTCACTGTGTTATTTCCCTCTTTGGGGAAAACAGTGTTAGTGACGCGACAGAGCTGTACGTGGGTGGAAAACCCGACGGGAGCCAGAGGTCAGGACTTTGACGTAGCAGCCTCTGTGTCCTCGACAGTGAGTGACAGGGGGAGGCAGGCCGCTGATGCCTTTCACGTGGGAATCACAGCTTGCAGCGATATCGGAATTAAAGAAACATCTGCCTGACTTTGTGGGAAAATTCTATTTTTTTTCTCTAAGAAAAGCACGATCCGAAGTTTATTAGTTCAGATAACATTTTTTTCATTTGTCCGAAGCCACTAGCAGCTGTGTTTTCTATGCGGACCGCAAGGTCACCCAAAAGACATTGTCTAAATATAACCACTTCATCCGTCCGTCAAAAACCATGTATTGTTTTTCGATCTCACCGGGGAGGCTATTATATACATGGTGGTAATCTAACGAGGGGTTGCTAATTAATGCTGACAATTGGGGGCGACGGGGGCAACATATTAATAGTGACATTTGGCAGAAAGGAAATCTTCAAAGTGATTTCTTCTTAGGCGTGACAGTGAAGGCATCAGTTGCGTTGCGGTTTTGAACCATTGTTACGCTCTAATCAGCCCGTGAGCTTCTTTTTTTTTTTTCGGAGGCGTCTGACTACTGAGCCATACAATCTTCACAGCTCAAAGACACCTTTCCTATGGAACAGTGGGGGGCTGCTCACTTTCCAGTTTGTAAGTTCTTCACTCAGTCTTGTGTAGAAGTTTGCGGGCTTATTACTCAAGGGGGGGTCTTCACTGTATGCCTGGCGTGTCCCATGGGTGTCTTTTTCAGCTGTAATGAGGCCTCCTGGACCAGAAAGCTCTCTTTAAAACAGGGAGTAATGAGTCCTTGTTGGCAGAGTGGATGGGGATTTGCACTTCTCTGTGGAAAGGGAAGGTCATTGAGAGGAGTTTTATTTTGGGAAACTGTCTTGTTTTGGTGCAAAACAGAGCAGAACAGGAAACAGTACAAAGTCCCAGTCCAGGAGCTGCCGATCATGGTCTGAAGGCATTTTCGACACCTTTCGACACTTCAAGGTAGACTTGACAGCTGAAGCCTGATATCTTCCCCAGCAAATATTTTAACAGATACCTATATCGCTTTTATTTTCTCATCGCGCCTGATGTTTTTAGATACGCAACTGTGAGCCAGTTATCAAAGCCAAGGTCGGAGCCGCGCGGTAACTAAAGCATGAACCTCGAACACACTTGAGTCGTGTCACACATGATGTTGTGTATGTTTTAAGAACCTCAAGGTCAGAAACTCCTTTTCTTCTCTGTGTGGATTGTTAACTTCACTACATATTCCATTGTGTGGGAATCCTGATGGAACCTTCTATTGTGCTCGGATACCTTTTTTTTTTGTATTAAAATTTCAATGCCACTTCTCTCAGCAGTTCAGACATCCACTATTGTTTGGGGTTCAGCCAATCACAATCTCCCTGAACAGCGATGCATTGTTAGTCTGCCTATTGGCAACGTGACCTAGAGAAACCTGGAGCAGCTCAATCAAATAACAGAAAGACGTTTATTCCACCCACTTTCTTCTGTTCCAAGGTTGTGTGACCGGAGCAACAGTTCAGGTAAAGGAGCCGTCGCAACGGAAAAACTAATCTGGATCTCTTTTAAGAAAAAGTTAAATCAGGAGATATTATATGTACATAAGGTCCACCCCATGGCTTCCTTCTTGTTTTAGATAAACCAGAGTGGGTAACACAACACACCCAAAATACTGAGGAACTGCTAGTTGGAAAAACTATTAAGTCAACTTAATCTTGACTTGTGCAAAATGGAAAATGTAAACGCATGAGTAGAGTTGAAAACTGAAATATTAAAAGTTTTCTATTTCAATAACAAGTGCCCATGACCACGTTTAATGGTGAAGCCGAGTGGTTTTGTTGTGATGCAAGAAGAAGAACATTTCCAGTTAGTAGACGCATTCGTCAGCATCGGTTGTTAACAGAATTCGAAGCAGACAAATTGTAAGAAGCATCAACTCTCCCATAAGCTTAGAAAATAATGTAACCCTGTACAGTGGTTGCTGATGTCAAAATAAGGGTTGAAGACTTGTGCCATTTTTTAACCACACACAAAGTGTGTTTTTTAATGCTTTGAAAGTGTGTCTTTTGGCTGGGTGTACCTGACTTCTCCTCACTTGAATTTGGTTCTGTCACATTCACACATACAATGATCTCAAAACAATACTTAAAGAACACCCAGGTATTCTGAGGATAAGATGCTTTATCTATGGTTATTAATGACACGGTATGTAGGATGCAACAAAATCTGTAGCACTAAGGACCTTAGCCAATGGCTACTATTAACCACATTTGAATTTAATTTAATTGAATTTGGATTCAAAACCACGACTTCCTACTTCCTTGATATGGATGCTATGCATTGACCTGAACACCTGGTACTAGAAGTAACTCCACCATGGTCAAAAATGCAACTGGTCAGTAGAAACTAAAAAGAAGTTTGCCACTAAGACTCCAGGGGTCTGAAATCACCAAAGTAGGGAAATACATGTGAGTCTAAAATGTTTTTTGTTAGAGTCAAATACAAAGGTACATTGTGTATTTTTTCAGGCAGGCTGTTCCAAATTCCTGGTGCATTGGACATGCCCCCCTTAAATTATTAGGGTCTTGAAGGTGCTGGTTGGCCTTTATTCAGACACCAGCCGAGGACGTACCTTTCCAAAGAAAAATGACAAAAATCTCAAAGTGCAGTGAAGCTCAAACCAGGGTTATGAGTGAAAGGGTACAATGAAGACCTGACCGTATTAGATTTAGTTTCTACGTGGAAATAAGTGGGGGATCAATTATGACCAGTCTAGATGTTCTTTGGTATGGTGGCTACCTTGATCTTAAAGCATTCATTTGGATAAAAGGAACCTTTAAATCAGTCCTGGATTGTTTCTCCTGATGTCGTTTTACATCACTCAGTAGCATAACTAGATGAACATCTGCAACTTTCACCAGTGTGTTGAATAAAAGGTTGCAGGTGTACTGATGTCCGGACTTACCCCTTCACCGTTGCAATAATTAAAATCAAGCATAATATTAAACTTTAAATCTTTTAATGTTAATGTAATCGATAAAACGTACACCATTGTAAGCAGCTAGAGGTTATGGCCGCTCCGTGCTCTGCTCCTAAAAGGTTCGAAGACATTCAAAGTGCTTCGCCCGCTAACCTGAGTTGCTCACGAGCCCCCCTGCAAGATCCCCCACCCTCTGCTGTAAGCGGCCGCTCAGTCTACTTCCATGACACCATGACACATTCAAGCATAATTGGCCCTGACAAGAGGGCAAATTATCAACAGAGGCCTGATAAGCATTACGGTGCGATGACAGCGCGCAGAAGTGTATTAGCAACAGTGTGACATATCACATTACCACTGTGAATACAATGAAGGAGATACTGAAGATTATGGCAGACTCAATGACCGTCCTGTCCGTCCTCCCTCTGCCGGGGCCATTATGCACTAGTTTCCATAGCTAATTCGTTGAATGGATTTGTGTCACCTTAGACACGCGAGATGGGTATTATACATTACAGTGATTCTGTAGATAAGCAATTAATTTATGGCTTCCATGTAGCCATTTGTGTCGCCCCGTGGTGCACTTTACCTGACTGCAGGGGAGGTTAACTGTGGCATTGAAGATGTCGTTTGAGGTGTCACAGTATTATTCATGCTAAGCGAGCAAAGCTACTTGTGTATTTATTTATACTCCAGACACACTGTTTAAGGTGAGTTGTTGTTGTGTAATTAATGCATAATGCCATGGTGTCTTTTTACACAGCACATTAGAATCTGTGATAATCTGTCCAACCATACATACATACATCCATTCTTAAATCCATCCATCCATCCATCCGTCCATTCAATTATTCTGCAATCCATACGACCATCCATCCAAACAGCTATCCAACATCCATCCATTTAAACATACATCTATCCATCCAAACATCCATCCAACCTTCCATCCATTCATCCATCCAAAAATCAATCCAACCATCTATCCACACATCCATCCATCCAAACGTCTATCCACCATAAACATCCATTCATTCATCAATAATCCATCCTTATAAACATCTATTCATTCATCCATAATCCATCCATCCATAATCAATTCATCCAATCTACTCATCCATCCCTCCATATGAACATCCATTTATTCATCCATAATCCATCCATAGAAACATCCATCCATTCATCCATTACCCACCCATATAAACATCTATTCATTCATTCATCCATAATCCATCCATCCACAATCAATTAATCCAATCCAAACATTCATCCATTAATCCATTCAATTGGATCGATTCATCCATCCAAACACCCATTTAAACTTTCACCCATCCATCCAAACATCTATCACACACCCATCAATCCCTATGAACATCCATTCATTCATTTATCCATCCATCCATCCATCCATCCATAACATCCAATACCATCCGGTAAATTTAAAATAGTGTCCCTCAGTTTAACATGTATTACCATAGTTCTTTTATGCTTTCATTTTATTCAACATCACCTCAAATAATAAAGCAATGGAACACTGTGAAATTAAGAAGAGGCTTGGTTATGTACTGAGCTTTGTCACTTATATTTAAGGGTGTGTTGGGTGTTTGTGTGAGGTACATTTCAATCTCAAAGGTATTCTTGCTTTGTGAAAAATGTGCAGGGATGGTTTCAGTATATGAAATGCTCATAAGTTTAGCTTTACAAAGTTGTGAACTAAATTTTGAAGAAATTTCATGTCGCTTATGTCCATTCTGAGTCTTTCCCAGCTACCTTGGGTTAGCAACAGGGACAACCTTGGTTAGATTTGCTGTTTTTCTGAAGGCTAGTAAACACTAGCTCTAAAGGGCTGAAACTTTACTTCCAGGAAGGCCACATTTAATGGAGTAAAGACAATGTGGACAGTGAGCTCATACCAAGAATGATCTGATTCAAAAATTCAAAATAAAAGCTTTTATATCTTCCACCAGGTCAACACAAAACAAAGTGAAAACCTATTCAAAGACCAACTTTTTCAGTATTTAGTAATAAGCATCAACATTAAGCATCTTCGATTTGACTTATGTTTGAATAAAATGTTCATGTTTGAAGTTAAAATTCTTGTGTAGTTTACAATCTCGGAATAATATGGTTTAAAAACAGAGCACATTGTTTGCGTGAAATCTGCTAATGTGGCAAAAAGGGCAAACAATAAGTACCATAAAATGTAACTTCTCTTGACATCTCAAGCTACTAAGCTACAAAAAATACTTGAATTACATCAGATTGAAAATCTCCCTGTGAAAAAAAAAAGGTCTTTTGAAGCAAACGAGAGGTAACAGGAGCCCCCGGCCACTTGGGACAGGTCTTGAACCTGATAACGTGTACATGTTTTATAGCTGTTACATTATAAATTATTTCCACAGCCTTCGGGCCTTGAGGGATCAAATTCTCTCAGCTTCAGTTACTGGTTACATCTTCTAATGATATTAACAGATCTGCCACTCTAGTGTTTCAGCACTATCGAGGAAATCTCAAGCGTCTCCACGGTAAATACTCGCTTATGATATTATCTGCCTCGGCCCTGTTGTGCGCCGGGGTGGATCGTATGGCTATTAAAAGCCGACCAGCAGTGGCCATAATTAAGCTCGGCGAAGGGCTTGCTTGTGTTTCCTGCAGGATGGAACACCTATTTTCCCTGTCGCTTCTGCAGGAAAAAAACCTCTCGTAAACTACCGTAAATCTCTCGCCTCAACTGTGTTAATGAGACTCGACCGACAAAGTCAAACAGTAACGTAGTGTTCACACCTTTTTTCTTTTTTTTCCAGAATCCGCTTCACGCTGCGCGTACATATGGACGTGCCTGGCGAGTGTGTACATTAACTTCTCTCTTTAGCTTCATTGTAGCAATTAAGTTTGCCAATGACGCGAGGTGTCGGAATGCAAACCAGACTAGTTCATATCCACGGACTTATGATTAGCTTGGCAAGCTAATGTGATATATGTTATTTCATCAAGTAATCCAATCCAGCTGGCACAATCGAATCTAAACTGCCCTCTCCATTTTTCAATTAGGTTGATAAGACGATGGAAGGATTGTGGAATGATTCCCATTAAATATATATATCAGTGTGTTCCTCGCGCATGACACTGTAATCTAGACAAAATTAGTTAATTCTTATCTCTTTCTTATCGGCTGCTGATGAAATTTTATAATGAGCTGCCAGATATCATCCCAAACTGCCTTGAAGACTTACTCGACGTCGGGCGGCCACACACGCGACATGACAACTTTTAATCTCAGCATGGAACTCTGCCAAAGCCCATTTCATCCCAAAGACAGGGAGAGGGATTTGCTTCCACTAATGGAGTTCAAAGATTGGAGCATGTCAGATAAGCAGTCGGGGTAAGTGAGTGACAGCCCTGGAAATGAGGCGAGGATGAAGGTGCGTGTAGCTTCGCAAATACTTGAACCGTGTTTTGTGTTTTTCGACTTCTGGATCCTCCGTCAAACTTTCACGCTGTGTAGCTGGGAAACTACAGAAGCTGTTAAAAGCAAAGAGGCGACATTAACACACTGGATTGGTAAAGTGTTGAAAGTTTTTAAAAATATCTATATTGTTTACACTGTACACAGACATCTTCATACACACATATACTGGTACATTGCATGCACACACACGTTCACAAAGTTCAAACACTACACATATATATACAAAACCGGGCACGCACACCAGCACATGAATACATATGCACAAACATGTACACTCAAATAAATCCATACACTCCACCTCACATACATATACGCACATATATTCAGTATAGATACATATGTATGTACATACGCGTACATAAATACACACAAATGCATATACCCATACATATCGACTCACACACACTGAAAACACATGCACACACTTACATGCTGAAAAGCGCTATATAAATATAAATTACTTACTTGCTTACTTATATGTCAGATATAAAAACACAGACAAGCACGCTTAAATACATACATACATTCATTCATATATACACAAAGTTTTTTATGTACACTTACACACACGCACACACACAAAACGTCCTACACACACACACATGCATACACACACACACTCAGACATTATTACAGAAACACACATCATTTCATACAGACACACAAACACACACATAAGCACACACACACATGCATATTTACACACACATTCACACAGACACACAAACACATGTATAGGCACACAGAGATAATTTAACACACGCATTCATACAGACACACAAACATGTATATGCACACACACACACACACACACACGTACACGCACACTTACACACATATACAGACACACAAACACATGTATAAACAGACACACACTTAAACACATGTATAAGCACACACACTCACACAAACCTATCTATATGCACACACACAAACAAAGGTGTAAGCACACACACAAACACATTTACATGCAGACACAGACACACACACATGTATAAGCACACACAGACACACACATATATAAGCACACACACACAAACCCATTTTTAAGCACACACATGTATAAGAACACACACACAAACCCATGTGTATGCACACACAGACACACAAACACATGTATATGCACACACAGAAACACAAACACATGTATATGCACAAACACATGTATATGCACACACAGAAACACAAACACATGTATATGCACAAACACATGTATATGCACACACAGACACAGACACATGTATATGCACACACACAGACACCCATGTATAAGCTCACACAGACACACAAACACATGTATATGCACACACAGAAACACAAACACATGTATAAGCTCACACAGACACACAAATACATGTATATGCACACACAGACAGAGACACACACGTATAAGAGCACACACACACACGCATCAGCACTCACAGAAACACAAACACATGTATAAGCACACACAGACACACACACACAAACACACACACACACCCGTATATGCACACACACAAGCACACACAGACACACACACACAAACACACACACACCCGTATATACACACACACAAGCACACACAGACACACGCACACAAACACACACACACCCGTATATGCACACACACAAGCACACACAGACACACACACACAAACACACACACACCCGTATATGCACACACACAAACACACACACACACACACACCGAACAAGCGTCTCTACTCTCTGCACCAGCAGGGCTGCAGCAGCATCCGACGTGACAGATATTTATCCGGGATGACAGTTTGCAAATATCTCAATCTCGGGGACGAGGCAGGCGGTGACAATGAGGACGGCCGTGAAATTGGAGGAGTCAGCAGCCAGAATTTATTTCATCAGGCTTTTTTTTTTTTCAAATGAGGGCCAATCGGCCCCGACAGCGAGGGGGTCAGCGGCGGGCGCGGAACCAGCCACAGGTCCGTCCAGATGAAGTGATAATGAAATGCAGGAAGACAAAACATCGGAGAGAAGGTGTGAGGACGGTGGTGTTAGATTCTTTTTTGACAGCATGAGATGAAGCCAGAGCCGAAGTGAGAAGAAAACAATTAAATTGTTGTTAGCATTAGCATTGTTGCTAACCCAAAAAACTGCTGGAGAAGTGATGTCATTTCAACTTAAAACCACTTAAAAACAGCGAAAAGACGTCGGAACGCTACAGGACTATAGATCACTTGACCCTCAACATGTGCCTGCACTTATAATAATTGCATTTTTTTTTTTTTACGTCTTCTTACTTTCACTTCGCACAGCTTACAGAGGTTAGCGCGGCGGAGGTTCAAACGCCAGCGCCGGTCGTCGAGGTCGCCTCGCGTGTTGTTCTTTCTTTAGGGGGTAAAATTACGGACTTCCTTAAAGAAAATTGTTTCCCGTTTTCTCCGTCTTGTTTGCGCAGCTGTGACAACATGGCGGCAGGTAAAGTAGCGGCGGGTCTGGACCGATAAAGAGGAATCATGAACCTAATTGACGCTGACATCGCTTTGATCGGTGACGACACATCTGTACTCAATTTATAAACTTTCTTTTTAGGGATTTTATAACATTTCATTTAAGAACAGGAGTTACAGCTGAGCTAAGCTAAAGGCTAGCGAAACGCTGAATATTTTGTTGTTGTTGGTTGTTTATCAGTTAGCTTAGGGTTGACATGTCAACCGCTAACTTTGTCAAAAGTCACAAACTTTTCTCCCCACTTTTCGGCCGATTTTCCAGGTCATGATGTTAAAGGTCGCAGTGTTGGATTTTTTGGCATTCTGACACCTGTCAATCAAACTAAACCTTCACATGTTTGTGTTTAAAAAAGCAGCAGAACACAAGTGCTACCAACCGTTTCTCTGATGCTCCAATTGCTTTAGCTTTTTTTTCTATTTAACCCTCGTTTTTAGTCCAACATGTTGTTTTGATTGCTCGTAACATGGAGAAGAAAAAAAAGCAAGAAGTTAAGAGATTATTTTGTATTTAACTGGACTCCAACTGAGATCAAACAACGTCATTTATCGGTAACATTATACTTGTATTTGAACACGTGAGCAAACTATATACAGTATTTAATAATAAAATCTATATTCTTATTAGCTACTGAATTGGGTCCAGCACTACCTTAGGGCGCAGAGTAACATGTTTTGATGAAAAAAAAAAAAAAACACCTTTGCAAAGCGAAAACATCTCTCTTTAAAATGGAGTTGTCACTATTTGACATAAAATTGAAGCCTGATGATGCCTGAATAGTTCCCTGTAATTTGACTTGGAACTATTACTGGCAGTTTCAAAGAAAATACGTTTCAAGGTTTAAAGCCTTAGTTGAAAACCTCTTAGCAAATATTGATGTTATTTCATTTTCGATATTTAATTTTATCGAGAATCTTCTCGCCAAACAAACCCACATTAAGGCCACATGACTACCTGAACTATTGTGAAGTTGTGGAAGATTTTGTTATAACATTAAAACTATGTTCACCTTCCATTTCTCATTTCTTTCCAACCTTTTTTATATTGGTCATGATATCAATGTGCTGGTTTTCTTTTTTGTCGCTGTTCCTTGAATAAGTGTAGAACTTTATTTAAGAGAAGGAAAAAACTTTCCTTGTTACATACAGTATTCTAGCCAACATTTATGAAGTTCAGAAGTGTGACTACATGTTTAAAAATGCAAGAGTTCATATATATATATATATATATATATATATATATAAGCACTACAGTTAAATTATATATATTAGCTCTAACAGAAGGAACAACTGTGCAGTACTGGATTCATTAAATTGTGTGTTAAATCTACAACTTCTAGTCTCTCTGAGAAATGAAATAAATAAAATAACAATAGCAATATTAATTGAATCATATTTTAGACACAATAGACGGACAATATCTAATCAATATGTTCTTTCTGTTTGGTATCTTCTGCAAAACTGTGTGACTATTTAAATCCAAATCTTCAAAGAATGAACACGTTTAATAGTTATCCATATATCTCTGACAACCTCAATGAATTAAACAACAGTTAAATGACGATTATCTTTACAATCGTTACAATTTTACTGTCTGTCATCCTTTTTATAAGCTGACCTGCTGTGTGTCAAACTGATAATCGTATCACGTTCTTTCTATTCTAGAAACTTCTCTGTTAGAAAACCGGTCGAAATATTTGAGTCATTGCACTTTACTATCTCCCTCTGCCTCCAGTATTTGATTAAATAAATGAAGGCAGATAAACCTGCGAAATGCATGTAATAATCTGGTGTGTTTGAGTGTTTCATGCAGGAATCCGTCGAGGAGTGAACGCTGAAATAAACACTTTAAAGACAAGGGCAAACATGTCACTCTGCGTTGAAGCGCCAACACCATAAACTCTGATAGCTTTTAATTGCTACAGACAAATTTGTTTGGAGGGAAGCGTGCGATTGCCAGCATTAAAGAGGAGTGGAGCAGATGAGCATGTAAAAGGCGAGTCCTTGGGGAGCCCTGCAATGTGCTGTAATGAGTGGAGGTAATGAAAGACTTCACATAGACAGATGTATCCATTTAAAACTGTAATAACTACAGTTAAGACAGCGGCGAGAAAATTAGCTGCAACTTTCGCTGAAGCTGGGCTTTTGTCGGGACTCTGTGGAGACTTTAATACTCGCATTACTGTGTGTCTCACTTTCACTTGACCAGTCATGGAGCTTTAACACCTGTTCGCGACCTTCTGTGTGTTTGTGGAACATGGACAGGTGCGTCTACTGGTTCACACAGATGACTTGACTAAAAAATGTACTTTCTTTCATGTATCTGGTTCAAATTGACCCACTTTTTCTTGCCTCTATGGCTTTTGTGTTATTTTTCTGGCCGAGAAAAAATTGTTTTAAAAATCAAATGAGTTCAATTAAAGGAGATCTTGAAGGTCCGAACCTTCCCTCAACTGCATCAACTTTATCTTCAATAGTTGTGGCCACGAATTATTACAATGTGAGCACGAAATTGTCTTTTGCAAAGTGTTGCCTGAGTCTGTGTTTATTTGGCTCTCGCTGGGTCAGAGCGAGTGCAGTCCTTTGTGTGTTCAATGTTAAAAAATGTTGATTATTTAATTAATTTAAGGTTTGATTGGTTTCCCAGTTTCACAGATAATAAAAAAATATATGTTGATTATTAAAAAAAAAAAGTCATTATTAAAGTCTGCTTCATTTCCCTGTTTGACTGATAATTAAAAATATACAATGTATTTATTTTCTTCTTTGATTTTTCTATTTCTTCCATTTTTTCATTTATATTTCCTCATTAATCTAATATTCAGAATTTTAGTTATTTGTCAGATTTTTGAGGACATGTATACTAAAAATGCTTTAATTCTTTTGAACTTTTTTTTTTTTTTCTGCATTTGAATCATGTTGAACACACTGTTTATTGTGTTTATTGTAAAAATGTAAGCCAATGATATTTGTATTGAGTGTGTTTATAATGTGTTAACGTATTGACTTGTTTACATTTGTGTAAGTAAAGAAAAGAAAGAAAGACGACTTGTGAATCTGGGAAATAAGTCACACATAATAAAGGACATGACATTAATTTTCAGTTGAAGTTTTTACTATTTTGCTTAAAAACTCCTTCACAAGTTGATTGATGCCAATTATTTAAACGTAATTGAAAAGAAAATTATCACCCATGGAACGTGTGTATGTATAGTATTAACTTTCAGGTGAAATTTAAGAAAACATAAAACGTAAATCCGCATAAATGCAGGCAAATGGCCACAATTGGTACCAAACCCTGAGCTCAGTCCGAGCTGAAAAGAGAATATCTAAATTCCTATTGTATCGTTTATTAATGTCTGAAAGCATTTCTATTTTCTCCAAAGTGCCATTAGAACGTGACATGTCTAGACGCTTGTTTAAGTCAGGGAAAACAAGTCAATAATCTTGTTATAATGAGTTGCGGAGAAACCGAATATGAGATCCTGCTGATTCAGCAATAAACTGAGATGTATTTTTTATCTACATTAAACCAAAAAAAATGTTGGGGAGGCCATCTGAGATACAGCAGAGACGTCTGACAGCGAGACACATCACCCTTTATGTACGTCTGACAATGTGAACAACACGTTTCTTATTCCCCCTTCAAACTGCCTTTTGTGGGCGCAGGTACGACCTGTCAGTGACTCAGTGAAGGTCAATTGACTCGACGACGGAGCGGCACACTTCCTCATCCAGTCTCTTCCGAACCTGAGCGAGCGTTTGTGTAACTGCGCCGTCACCGAGGGTTTGCTGTGGATGCCGGAGTGATGGATGATGTTCCCCCCGAATGAAGATGAACCTTCTCCCGGCTCGTGGGAACTACTGCGTGTCTCTCGCAGCCATTGGTGGTGGAAGTGGAAACAACTCTCTCTCTGACACGGAGATACAGATCTGTGGAAAGAGAAAAAAAAAAAAGGGGAGATGCTGGAGAGCTGTTTTTTTTTGTTGGTGGCTCTCAGCTGCCGAAGCGGATCTTCCCACGCAGCTAATGGCGAGCCGCGGCCGGCCGGAGCGGCGGAGGCAGGGGACGTGTTAATTGAAAGTTAGGATCACTTTGTGGCCATTACCAGGGAACCTGAGACGTGTTAACGCGGGCGAGTTCGGCAGCACCTGCTGTCACCGGATAATTGTGTTGGGTTCGCTCACGTCTGTCAGGAGCATGGTTTCCCATCATGCTCTGCTTCCAGTTACAGCTGTATTACTGCCGGAGTTGACATCACGGACGCAGTCGCGGGGGGGAGCCACGGGACCGACCCGCGACACTGAGCGATCCTCAGAGGAAACCTGGTCGAGAACCGTCGAGATTTGACGCTCGAGTTTCAAATTGTATTGAAATGAAGACTTCAAATGATGTATTTTCAACAAAACTTACAAATAAAACTTTAATATTTCAGCTCATGGGAGGAACCTTAAGTGCACGTCTATTACAGTAACTATGGTACATTTGAAACCACCTCTAGTAAATACCTGAATAGACAGGAAACATCATTGTTCCTTCAACAATGTGAAGGAGTTTAGATGATGAATACATTTTCTATTTTCTTTTAATATTCCTTCTAAGTCAGGGGCCACATTATATCCTGTTACTTTTGTAAGGGGCCGTCAAGACAATAGAAAGAATGAACGAAACCTTAATAAAAAATAAAAGTAAAAAATGTAAATATGTCATGACGTTTTATAATAAAGATACATGAGTTACATCTTAAATAGAAAAATAGAAAATTAAGTAAAAAATGTGCTAATAGGCTTCACTTTAAGTATTTGAAGGAGAAATACTCACAAAAAGGACAAAAATACTTAAACCAAAAGAAGAAAATCTTTTGGTGTTGAAATAAATGGTGCAACCAAAATAAAAATAAAATTGTTATTAAGCCATCACAGGAATTTCTGCATTAGCATAGTTTGAATTCATGAGGGCCACATGAAGACACTCAGAGGGCCCCATGTGGCCCACGGGTCTTACTTTACCAAGGTCTATATATAATAGCTGCTATATATAATAGAAATTCTGAGCACGTTTCTTACATTTTAAACTTTAAGATAAAGTTGTTAGTTGTATTTTATCATAAAACTATGTCACAGTTTATTTTTTATAATTATTTTTGATAAATGAATTCCATTTTAATTCATTGGTTTCTGTCTTTTGCCCTTTTTGATCATCTTGACTTTTAATTTTCTTTAAATTGTTAAATATTTACTCTGTTTTATAGAGAATTCATATTTCAAATGTATATACAGACGACTTCAAGTCAATGTCACGTAATCATATTTGTAATTACTATTCCTTTTTCGCATTTTTCTGATGTTAATTTTGGATTCAAGGCTAATAACTCTCAAGTTTTTATATGTATTAGTTTGTAATAAGCAGTGTTTTATTTGAGTTATTCATTGGTTTTATTTTTCAATCTCAGTTAAAAGATATACAATTAACTAGATTGATTAGATATACAATTGATTTTTGTGAAATTTTATAAAGTTTATTAGAAATACCAACCCCAAAATAACTTATCAAGACTGATGATTGTGGGTAATATTTGATAATGTTTCACTTAAATGAAAAAAAACACCTTTAAACCCATAAAGATGGGTTATGTATTTTTACGTTATTTAAAACTGTCAGTTGTTTCATTTTGTTTATATTTTGCAATGTAACATGTTGTTATTAACTTACTGACATTTTGTTTTTAAAATTGTATTTTAATCGATGTTTTTATTTTCTAAGATAATTTCCCAATAAATATAAATGTTTAAAAATATTTTATAATAAGTTGAATAAGTTGTGAATCAACACGTTAATTAACAAACTCAATAAGGATCTGAAAGAATTAAACAAATATATTCATAGTGTTTAATTGTACGGACGCTACGCCGTCCACCAACTGCTTTCATTGTGTTTATCCGTAAATACATCCAACCCTTGTTTGACACACTTGCACTGGTTCACACAAACACACTCGCACTGATATTATCACGGCGTCTGACTGCGATGGTGTCGTCTGGAAGGAAGGAAAACAAGCTGTGTGTTTTCTCTTCATCCTCACTTACATATGCATCAGTCACAATCGCTGTGCGGATGACTCACTGAGGAGGCATACTGTGCTTTTGAGGACCGGCGAGAGGCGGCGATGTATAATCTGATTTAGACTCCAGCAACCTCTTATTTATTTTTAATTGTCCCACTTTAGCATTTAAGAGCTATTGATCCCCGGAAAAGCATTAAGTGACGGAATCACTATTACTGTTAGTGCTCCCTGCTTGGGGAAGACACATCAAAGGACATTTTAATGTCACCGACTTTCTGAGGGAATTTGCAGCCGGGTTTTGAGCGGGCCAGCCTATGAGCGGAAAGGACACACAATAGACGCCGGCGCGAGGGCAATTTGCAGCTAATCAAAGAATAGCCGGGAATTGATTTCTCTCTTTTTGTTTCCGTAAATGTTTGCTGCTGGGGGATTTTCGTAAAAAAAAAAAACATTTGAAAGTCAAGTCTGCTCCCAAATGTGTCGCCGTGACTGTAACGTAGCTGACAGCGAGATAATAGGGAAGGAGGAAGCACCAGAAAGTTAGTGGTTTATTTTTAGATGTTCAGATGTTTTATTAAAGATGCTACGTATTAGCAACGAACATAAGTTTAGGAAACCAGGGCGGTGATGGTCAAAGGATAGTGGAGATCAGAGGAGTAATAAAAGCCTATAAAATAGTGATGGTCTGATGAAGCTTCATGAAGCAGTGTCATGTTGTTTAGAGGTCAGTAGGTGGCGCCATCAGTTTAAAAATGATGTGATGTTTCATTAGAACAGTTGTTCAAAACAAAGGAAATTATTGTTGTAGTTGTTTTTTCTTTTCAACAAACTGGCAACGCAAGGGATACCGCAAATGCATTTTTTTTGGGAGGGAGCAGGGGGTCGACCGAGAGATGTCACTATGGTTAAATGCTTGCTGAATGTCTGTATAATTGAAAAAGACTTCTATTCCGTAAACTTGAATTTAGCACCAAAATCTAGGTTGGTATTTCATTTGGTTTCTACCTTTTTTTCTTTTTTTTTCTTCAAAACCTTTTTTGTTGAGATGTTTTATTTGCACAAAGCAATCATTGTACTTACAAAAGAGAACCATAAGGCGAACATATATTAGTTAATATCATGTATGTTGTTGATATAACACTGTATCTATTTCTAACTATTAACATATCAATAATTGTAAATTATTATGTATATACTGTACGTTATATTAGCAATCAGGGGGTTTTCTCAGTGTGGCTTCATCTTCGTATAAACATGTTAGATTTTCAACATACTTTGTCTTTAAAGACAAAAAAACACATGAATGGCCCAATTTCCAGATTTTAAAAGTTTCATAATCCACACCAACACAACCCAAAACATTCATAGACCAAATTAAAATCAGATTTTTTTGTAAGATGTTGCAAAACAGAACTAGTTATAGCTTAACTATGTAAAAAAAACAACTTTTCAGGCTGCGGTTGCGGAAAATAAAGTTGGTTTATGTAAGAAAAAGAGTTAAGACAAAAAAATTGGTACAGAGAGTCAGTTTGCATAATTTGCTGTTCGCTCATTTACTCTCAAGCATCTACTTGATACTGCACAAAAACGACTTCCGGTCTTTATCAGTCCAACAACATCAGGTTGTACAATAAGCATTATCGGACCTCCTGTTTCTCATTTATTTAAATTTGAGTGAGTTATTGATTTCATACTTTTAAACTCTGTTTTTAACCAAAAACAACAATAATATTAAATTAGCGTCATTTAATCAATACTATAAATAACATAGATCCACTAATGTAACCCAAATAAGTTACAACACCAGCTGCTCAAAAGGTTAAAAGTGACTGACCTCCAACCTGGGGTCCAGTTTGAGTCCAGTGCTGTGTCTCAAATCGCATACTAGCGTACTAAATATTTTTAGTGCGTTAGTGCGTCTCAATTCTTAGTATGCGAAATTTAGTGCGCCATGCACACTAAATTGGCGTACTAACACGCCCACAAAACTGAGTATGGTTCGATGGACACTAACCACACTAAACAGCCGCCATCTTAGTGACGTTTTAAACGGAAGTAACGTCATATATAAATGCATATATATTCATATACTTACAGGTGTATTTTCAGCAGCAGTAGAAGGATGACACGTCTTCGCTGCTGATACCAGCTTAAATATCTCGCGATTATTTAGATTCTCATATTTTTTTCTTTATTTATTTTTCCAAAGTTGCAAAACGTGCTGCCAGCAGGTGTCGGCGATAGCGTTCAAACAGCTGATTGAAACATCGTTAAATAGAAGTAGAAGAAGAAGCTGTCATGTGATCTCCGGTTAGTGTGTAGCAGCAGAGTTTGATTTGAGACATACTATCTGTGGAGAATTTGCGTGCTAGTTAGTATGTACACTAAACTGATGCATACTAACTTCTAGCATACTAAGAGTAGTATGCGATTTGAGACACAGCACAGATAAGAATTGACCTCTAGCGCCCCCTATCCAATCCTCAGATTCTTTTGGAATTAAAAAAAAGAAAAGGTTTTATCGAAAAACTTTCAAATATGCTTCATTTTTCTGGTCAAAGTTAGATGTCGTCACCCGTGCACGTCTCTTCCTGAGCAGTTCGGGGCCACGACGAACCTCCCGCCGCCACCGGCCCCAGATGTTTTGATTAGCAGCGACTCGTATGCCGGTCAGATCCCGGGATTAATGACGGATAATTTGCCTAAGGTTGGCACGCCACGGCGACACGCTGCCAGCCTTTGGTTGCCATATGGGCAGAAGCAGCTGTTTTCATTACTCTCCCTTGCCCAGATGTGTCAAACAGGATGCCGACTTCAATCCGCAGTCTTGCTGGCACTTGGCGGGGGGTGTTTTCTACTAGCCTGGCAGCTAATTACTTTAATGTAGCCGGCTACAGAGGCACGGCAAGTCCTTTAGCAAACAGCTGAATGCCAGCTGTCACCCCTGTGCACAATGAGGGAAGATGGATAGGTGGGAGCGGAGGGTAGACGAGGCTGCCGGCGGGCACGGACCCAGCCCTTACCAATGGGCAGGGCATCCTCTGCTCACACACAACCAGAAGGTCACCCCGAATACACGCCGCCGAGGCTCGGCGACACCTTCCGACTTCACTAAGACGTGGCCTCGCACATGCCCAATCCTTCATCCCTGAAAAAAAAAAAAAACTACAGGGCGACATCGGGGCGGAACAAATGTAAATGTGCCGTAATCTAAGCTGCCGAGGTTCAGTGCCAAAGACCACACGCAGGACGAGCTGGCAGCGGCGCGCAGGACGGCGAGTGGAAACAACAGACACCAAGATGCTGCCAGGATGTCAGCTGGGTCTTTACAAGGAGCCGCACACACCACGAACATGTGTTCGGTGTGTTCCGTTTCCTGCTGAGCGGCTCTGTTTTTATTGTTCGGCGATAAATCCGGAGATTTGTCAAAACCGCCTTTTTTCTTTCATTGTTCTTCCTTCCAACTGTCATGCGCTCCCAAGTGAATGACATCAATCTGTTCGTGTCCAAGAAGAAGAAGAAGAAGAAGAAGGAAAAATGAAGGGTTTTGCTTCAATGACTTAGAACTAGATGATTATGAGGAAACAACAATAATGTGTCTGTGTTTGTATATCAGATTGTACCTTGAACACAGGAAGTTTTATAAAGTAGATATTCAAATAAATGTTCCTCAGACTTTAAAAATAGAACTAAAATATAGGAAGAAAGTGGATAAAGTATATATCAGATTAATTGACTGTGATTGTTTTTGTTCATATATTTTTAATTTGTTTTTACAATAATAAAAGGGTTGGAATTACAAACACCAAATTATTTAAAAAACAGCTCAAATAGCAAAAGAATAAACCTAATATGTCTATGAACAAATATATTATTGCCTGCAGACCATTTATTGCGTGATTTTTTTATTGTTGGTGTTAATGTAAAAAAAAAATTTAATATATCAATAAGAATTCAGAAAACATGCAAACAGGTTAATTCAAAAGAATAAAGTTAGAAAAAAAGAAGAAAAAAACGATCAGAAAAAGCTTCTTAAATTAAGAAAAAACATTAAAAAATTTTGAATAAAAACATAATGAAGAAAATGGAGGCTTGAGTGACGTTGATTTATCAGGAAACACTATGATTTAAAAATCTTAAAAACCAAATTTGTCTTAACGCTTCTGTTATCTCAGGGTCAAAGTGGCCAACAAATGTGTTTGTGGTATCCCTTGTGTTGTATCTGGGTCAAGATGATCGACCTCCCTGGCTTCCAGAAATACATATGCAGTGGTATCGTTCACCTTGACCCTGAGATAAAACAAGGGATACCACAAACATATATGTTTTTTCGGGTCGTCCGGTCACCTTGACCCTGAGATAACACAAGGTTTTTTAAAAAAAAAATTAAAACAATGGCTGCTGTTGCATTTCATATAATATAATTCAATAAAAATGACCACAATAAACATGGTTGTCCACGAAATAAGTATGTCTCATAAACCAGAAAAATAAAATGTTTATATATTATTGAGGAATAATATTAAGGTGTTCAGTCAGTAGCTTATCCGGTGATGGCCATGAAACTCAAGCTCTCAAGTGTATTTTAGCAACAATTAGTTTGGTTTCATAGTCACATTTTAACACTTAAAACGACTAAGAAACAATTCAGCATTAAAAAAAAATCATGTTGGCAGATATTGACACGTGTCAAACACCAGGAACGGTTCAGATATGTTTAGTCAATTCCATCATTATCGCAGCATCAATACATTTTCATCACGTCCAGAAGCCACGTCCACGACGGGGTCAGCGGTGTTGGTCTGATATTTCCATCAATAACACTCGATGTTCTCGCACCTGAACGTCCTCCTGCGATGACCCACAAGGGCTCGCTCTCACTCCATAGAGTACGATCCCCAGGACAAACCAGATGAAAGCCTCGTGTCCGAGTCACAGGGGATTCTATTGTTTTTAGAGATTTTGGCTTTTTTTTTTTTTTTTGGTACGACTGTGCAACCCAGCGCACTCACAGGGGCTTCGTTGTGTAGCTATTGTTTGTTATTGATCTTAATGTTGTGCTTCATGTTTGGCTTCCATCAGGGAACGTGTGAGAAAAAAGCGAACATTTAGCGAATCAAAGTATCTTTTAAGGATTTCTATTTTGAGTGGCGTTTGTTCACAGACTCAGCCTGAGGGGGCGAAGCAGGAGCTTTAAACTGTTATTATTGTATATTCAAGTCTTGTTTTATCTCCCGAATCATTATTCAAAGGGGTGTTTGTTCATCACACCTCGTGCTACACTCTTGCCTGTAGTGCTCAACTCTTTTCGCAGTCAAGCTCACTTTTAGGGCCCTCGCCTGGTCTCCCACAGGAGCCTATTATCCTGCTCAACATATGCAAAAAAAAACTCGCTGGATTGTGCATCATACTCACCGAGGGACTTGACACACCTATTATGAGGCTCGTACTTGTGCGCCGGCTGCTCGAAATTATTGGAGGGGTGCTTCTCATTTAGAAAGCTCTCCTCGCTCTGAGGGCTTTCACACGAGTCATTATAAGTTTGGAACAAACATGACGCGTCACGTCACGGGAGGTGTTTTGTTCTGAATCGATAAAGAAAGAAACTAAGTCTATTAGAGGTAAATATATAAAATAGTTTGCCTTAATAATGTTTATAAGCAACAGGCTAGCTTATCTTTATTATGGAACGAATGGAAGAACTTCTAGGAAGTTAGTATGTATTTTACTTACACGTTAAACCTGATAATCCTTTATCAATAATGTATTCACACTTTATATTTTCTTTTAAACCTTCAATGGTTTTGTGAAAACATGTTTGGACTGAATCCCATTTCATCTGTACCGGAGAGAGAGGAAAATACATGTTCCGACTTAGCCTTGAACCCGAGATACCAGTCATTCTTTATCTTGTCACGGTTGTTTATCACCTCTGAAGCAAACCTTGTGCACGACTTAAAAAAAAAAGTCCTTTGGAACAACACAAGTATTTCTCCATGATCCTCACACCGTGGTAGTATTTGTGTACAGTGGCCCCTTGTTTATTACGGAGATACGTTCTAAAGATAACCCACAATAGACGAAATCCGCAAAGTAATCAGCTTTATTTTTTACAATTAATATACATGTTATAATGCCGTAAAACCCCTAACCACTAAGTACAATATTAGAAATAAAACCAAAGATCAAAACCTTTATTCAAGCCAAAACTTTTTTAACTAATTTAATTAAATCAATTCCTCAATTTCCTCTGAAGGCCTTGGTGCAGATGTTTTTTTTCCAAGTGCAGAACATAGTTATGGGTAGTTGTTTATTTAAATCTGGCTCACCGAATCCATTCTGTACTCCCTTAGCCAATCAGGACGCAGAACAAATATGCAGTTCTACCTCAGCCAATCAGGACAGCGAACACAATGCACGGTTATACTGTACGCTGAAAAAAAAGAAAAAGGAAAATGACACGCTAAAAAATCTTCTGTTTACCACAGAGCGTGGTATGGTGTATGTTGAATGTATGGTGAACTGGCTTTGAATAGTTCATACAAAAAAAGCTAGCATACACAATGGGGATGATGGGACCTGAGTTCAAGAGTCAGTACGGTGTCAGATATCGAACAAAAATCAGGAAGACCTGTCGCCAATACTTCACAATTCTTAGCTGCAAAACCAGTAGGGATTGGTATGAACCGATACATCGGTATCAGCCAAGAAAAAGTGTCTTTAATACTGGAATACTTGACCTTGACCTGGCTGTTCGACATCCAACACTTCCCAGGAAGCAAGTCGATGACTTTACTTCTCTATCTCCTATGTAGGTCAAACAGGGGTTTGATCATTCTTTGATGCATCATACAAACTTTCTGAGCATGGACATCCGACTTTGCTGCCATTTGTCACAGGATATCCACACGGGACTTGACACAGGAGATCCAAATACTTGCTCCTCTGGTCTTAATGTGGAGAGTCGTCTCACCAGGGAAGTGTCTAAGGGCCAACTTGACAAGACACTTACATACGTGTCCTTCTCTCAACGTCCCTCAAGAAGAGATCGGAATTGTTGTCACATGTTCCGTTGAATCCCTCTTCACCGAAAAAGACCGATTCTGCATCATTGTGAGTCCAGATGCTGCACCGAGCCCTCCTTCAATCTCACACTCCATCTGTCCATCATACTCGTGAACCTCTTCACTGTAGGCAGGAACACATCCTGCTATTCATCGACGACTTAAGAGAAAATCAACAAATGTTGAATGTGACGGCTTCATGGACAAGTGAATTTTTGATATCTGATTTAAAAGGTGGACACACCTGGAACCATATTGACACCAGCTCTGACATATATACGGTAGTAACCAGACAGGAAAAGAAACATCGATATGGGCAGAATTTCGGGAACATTTTCGAAATCTTTATTTACATTCTATTATGACATTCTACAGTAAAACATGTCAGAATTTGTCCCCCAAAATACTGATAGAACTTCAATATGTGTCAATGGAAACATGTTAAAAAGCTGTAAAAAGAAAGGAAAAATTACTGAATATAGGATTTTGGACACAGTTTACATTCAGTTATTTAGGCTTCAGCACCATCTTGAAAGTATCAGTTTGACCCAGGTATCAGAAACAATTCCTGAGGACTGTGAAAAATGAAATTAAATAAAAAATATTCTTGATGAATAAAAGAAATAGTAATACATTGAAACAGAATGAAAATGTAAAACGACGTTTCTTAAGTATAATAATAACATATGGCATAATTGAAAATGTTATTCTATTGTTTATTATTATAACCATTTGCATGTGATATATCTAAAATATAAATATATGTATTTGAAAATGTATTTGATGTATATTTAGAAATGAAGTACTAAACTTACTTAACTACTAAATAAGAGTGTAGAAAAGTTGAGCTAGTATTCAACAATAAAGAGACAATAAAATAGTTTGTTAGCTGAGATAAATGGTAAAGAAAATGATGCTGAAATAGTCTTAGATCCTCCGGTGCTCAAACTCAAACCGTGTCTCTTTATTTCTACCTCAAGTGGGGTGATAAGTTCAGTCCTCAGTCAGAGACTTGGAGTAGAGCGGCTTCTTCCCCGTCAACACCTTGAGTCGAGCAAGTTTCTTAACTCCACGAGTTTCTTCGATTAAAAAAAACTTGTGACTCAATTTTCATGTGAAACACGCATCATGACCTTTTTCCTTTCAACCCCAACGAATCATATTCGGTTCGGGGAGATCAGTCGTGAATTTTTCCCTCCGAAAAATGTTTAATTACATTTCGGGGGGGGGGGGGGAGACGATTTCCTCTCATCCTTCCCGAGCGCCGGGGCCGAGGCTACCTCCGCAGAGCTTTGATTCCAGCTATGAAATTCCTTGAAAGAACGTATTGCACTCATTCAGATCTAACTTTGTTCCCCTCAAACTGCAAGATTGGATTTTCTTAATTAAATTATCCCCCTTGTTCACATACTCAAGGGGGCTATTGGCTCAAGGCAGTGAGAAAAATGTGTGTGGGTTTTTTTTTTTTTTTTTTGGGATGCATGCTTGGCATAATGCTGGTTTGTGAAGAGAATGAAATGTTTTGTTCTGGTCAGACTTCTTTTTTCCATTCCATTTGGACTGGCTTCTTTTTTTCTTTTTTTTTTCCGAACTGGCCGTCCCTGCTTTCTTCTGTGCTCCTCTGTGTTGTGCCAGCATCAGCCCTGAGCCCCTCACCGAGAGCCGGCTTTGATGTGGCCCCGCCGCCCGGCCGCCCCCCTGTGCCCTGATTGGTGGACAGCAGGCGGGGCTGGCGGGGCGATGTGGGAGTGGAATGGGGGGATGAAAGCGAACGGGGCAGCGAGGGGGCACCTGCACACAGAGCCTTGCCTGTGCGTCTGCTTCATCTTCAACTGCTTCCCTTGACCGCGAGCTGAACCCCCGTGTCAGCGACCATCACACGGTCGCCGTGACCTCCCTCTCCCTCGCTCTCCATTTATTTCCTTTCGCTATCCCTCTATATCCCCCTTTTCTTTCACGCTTCTTTGTCTTCCCCCTCTCTCTCTTGCATGTATGTGTGTTACCACGTCGGATGACAGGCCGTTCTGTGAATGTATGGAGAGCAGAATGATGTCATTTCCACTCTGATCTCTCAGTCCATTTATGTTTCTGCCAGATTTATTCACCTCCTTTCCTCCCTGCGTCTTGTTTTTCAACTCAATCAAACACTTTCTTAATGTACCCATCGACTCGTACTACAAAACAAGTCCTGTTCATCTATTTAAAACTGTGTGAAAATGTATTAAAGTGGATTCAAACTGTTCATTGAAGTGTCGTGAATCACAATTTAAATACTATTGTAAATACAAATCTACATTTTTAGGACGATATGTGAAACTATCACCTCGTCATATTTCTTCTAACTCATTATCTTTGAAACAATCATTCCTTGGTCAAATTATGTTTTTTTATTTATTTTATTTTTGTTAAAGAAGACAGTACTTCCCACACCACTCAAACTACTGCTGGAGCCAAGGCCTCAAGTTGGGTTCTCACACTGTTTGATAAGATTTATTTGTTATTTTTGGGGGAATTAGAAGTTGCCTTAACGTAACTTAATCTCTCTGTAATGGTAAAAGGTTTTTTTTTTTTTTTTTTTTTTTTTTTAGAATCCCTTATTAGTCCCGCGAGGGGAAATTCAACTTTGCTTCGCTACGCTTTATACAATTGCCTAAATATTCTATTTCATATATTACGCCTGTCTGGGTTTCTATTTGGGCACAAAATGGCCACAAAGTTATACTTTCTGAATCCCGCAACTTTGAATTCTCGTGCCAACTTCACAGCCTAGTAGCGGCGGCCTCTGAAAACCAAACGACTGGAAACTTTGCACCGACAAATGTTAAGACAACAACCTGTGACCTCCTAAATTTGGCCCCAGTGTGCCCGTTCGGCCACAGTAACGTTCAGAAAATTGCCACCTGGGATTTTTGTTTGGGATGTAGATATATAGATAGACAGATAACCATTTCGTTTGAGCCAATCAAAATGAGCTTTAACTGTAGAATAACCTTTTTGGATTTAAATTAAATCATACTTAATATCAGGGATCTTAAATTATAATTAAAACGTTTAGTTTGATTGTTTTTTTTAACTATATTATGAGGTTGGAACAGAACTCAATCATGGAGAGTTCAGTCTTTGGTTTTAACCCTTCCGTTATCTCAGGGTCAAGGTGACCCAAAGGCCCAAAAACAAATGTGTTTGTGGTATCCCTTGTGTTGTGCCCTGGCTTCCATAAATACATATGCAGTGGTGGAGGTCGTTCACCTTGACCCAGAGACAACACAAAGGATTTCACAAAAACATTTGTTTTTTCGGACTCCGGCAGACAGACAGACAGACATACAGACAGACATACAGACAGACAGACAGATAGACAGATAGACAGACAGGCAGGCAGACAAACAGACAGACAGACAGACAGATACTTTATTGATCCCCGAAGTTTGTCTAAATTGATTGCAGAATTCCCGACTGACAACACTACGAGACGATCTGTAGTTTAGAACTTTGGTAACTGATGGACAGGCTGTTGTAGACCACAGTCAACGCCAGAACACAGACGCGATGTTCTCTTCTCGTGCTGTTCAACAACTATTTTCCTCTCATTTTTCCTTCATTTCCGGAAAACAGATGAAGGTAGAGACACAGCACTATCAGAGGAGCTGTAAAATATTTTACAAGATGAGGTGTCTCTTGTGTTTTCAGGTCTTCGGGTCACTTTGACCCTGAGATAAAAGGGTTATTAAGAGTGCAGTGGATCAGAAAAGTCAAACCTTTCTTCACATTTATATAACATGCTCTTTAACTTGATGCAAAATAAATGTTTTGAAAAAAGTACTGCTAAGTTGTTTCACTGTGCTGTGACCACCTGACCTCGGACAGTTGATCGTTTTTGCTTTGTGGGAATTTTTATTTGTCTAGCAGCACAGCTTGTGTGAACCTCAGGGCCACCGTAGCTCAATATATACTGATATTTATTGAATTATTATTGAATTATTTTATTATTTAAAAACCTCTTTACCTGCAACTTTTTTTAAAACGTTGCTCTCTATTTAAGCTTAGAAGACGTTATAGAAGGTCCTTCATCCCAACTGGTGACAGGATATTTAACTCTCTACTTTAAATATCCTGATGCTAATCCGTAGTGTGTTTTTCTTCTCGTGTGTTTTATTTTATTTTTTTATTTTATTTTATTTTTATTTTATTTTATTTTATTTTGTTAATAGTGTTAAATGTCTAACATTGTAAATAATCTGTATATTTTTAAGATCGTTTTATTTTTATTTTTTTTATTATCTCTTTATTCTCTATTATTTATTTTTTCCTTGCACTTTATTTTTTTCAACTGTGCTGTTGTAAAAGTGTGTTTCCCCTCTGGGGATGAATAAACATTTTCTTCTTCTATTCTAGATCATTAGCTTCTCTAAGACTATTTTATCCATAGGATTTAAACCTAAACATTCAAAATTATCTAGGTCTAAATCTCATTTAATGGAAAATGACTCTTAAAACTTCTGTGACAGAATGTAGGAGACACTGGAGCGTCGGGCAGATGTTCTCATGTTGACTCCTGGACTCCTCTGCACTGTGGGAATTTGATTAACCATAAAACGGTGCATTATGTCCGACATAGTTCAGTCGCCCAGAGGAGCCGCGGGGTCACAGAAGGGAGACCCGTGTTTTAACTTTTATTGAGAGGTCCCAGCAGAACGGGATCTGACTCAGGCCACAACAATGAACGTCGTTGTGCATCTCAGATCTCTCTGGATATGAACGGAAGAATTGATGGACCGTGGAAAAATCTTCCGTTGCAAAAATGAAGGTTTCTTATGTATGCTGATGATGTACAGCCATTCACATGTCTAATTAAAAGCTTATTTTTGTAGTTCAAACAAAACTGTGAACATTGAAAAACATATCTGTTGTTTTTTTTGCCATTTATCAGTCTGTCTGTCACCAAATGTTTTAGTAGTTCGAAGATTTGAATTCAAACAAAAAGTTTTAATTGTTTTTCATTTTGGTGGTGATCAATACTACCATATGGATCCATTCTACCATATGGATCCAGGATGCATTGAAAAAAAAATAGTACCTTTATAAATAATTAAAGTTGTGGTAATATGTGTAAGTTTGACATTGTTTTAATTAGGGTTTTCTAAAGATACACAATGCAACCATAAACCATTTCGTTTGAGCTAATCAAAATGAGCTTTAACTGTAGAATAACCTTTTTGGATTTAAATTAAATCATACTTAATATCAGGGATCTGAAATTATAATTAAAACGTTTAGTTTGATTGGTTTTTTTCAACTATATTATAAGGTTGGAACAGGACTTAATCATGGAGGGTTCAGTCTTTGGTTTTAACCCTTCGGTTATCTCAGGGTCAAGGTGACCAAAAGGCCCAAAGACAAATGTGTTTGTGGTATCCCTTGTGTACGTATGCAGTGGTGGAGGTCATTCACCTTGACCCAGAGACAACACAATGGATACCACAAACACATTTGTTTCCGGGCCTCTGGGTCACCTTGACCCTGAGAGAGAAGGGTTAAGATAGGTGACAGTTATTTTTCATTTACATTTTAGGAGAATTTGGGGTCAAAAAAATTATTTATATTATAACTGCATTTGAAAAAAATGTGCATCATGTACGCGATCTGCCAAAAACTTAGAGTTAAACATTGTTACGTTTTCTTTAAATCGAGTCCAAAGTCAGGACCTGGAGGCCTTTGATGCGGACTTCAGTCTCCCTTTTAAAGTGAATTATTAAAGAATGAAAGCAAAGATGTCACACAAGCTTAAATGTTAAAAATTTCACTCATGAACAGTTAATTCCCATTTATTGCACAGTTTGACGTTTTTTTTTGCTCTGTGTTTATTTTTTATATCTCCTTTCCGCAATATTTTTTGGATATTTTTGTATGTATTGTATTTTTTTATTGTTGTATTGTATTTATCTTTATCTATTCCCTCTTCTACTTTTTTGTTAAAACCACCTCCGACGACGAAAATTCCACGTATATAAAACTATATGTACTGGCGAATAAAGCTGCTCTTCAATCTCTTGGATGTAAATACCACAAAGTGAAGCTGCTACATGTTGATGCTAATGCCTACATACTAAAAAATATCTTTCTTTTCCTCAGTGAATACATTCTACATTTTTTGTTGAAGAATTAGATTTTGACTTCAAATGTCAAGCCCCCCTGCTGTGACTTAAGTTCTCATATAAAAGCAAGTTAAACATTTGCAAACGTATTGTTTCCAAAACCACAGAATTAAACCTTGATGTTCAGATTCATCCTTAAACCAGGAGAGAACATCTGTTGTGATGATCGACCTCTGACCTGCACGTTGTGTGCAAATGAAAGGTGATTGGAAGTGTTGATGTTCCCTCACCTGGGTTGTGACCCCCGCTGATGTGCGGTCGTGTATCCACCATTAGGACACTGTTCGATTAAGATCCGTCTTCTTTTTTAGGACTGTTTTGTGTGGAGCGGCTCGGTGCTGACCCTTTGTAAATTCAGTTGTTGGAGAGTTGACCCGCTTGTAAATGAGGGTCATGGTTCAGGTGCTAAAGGTCACAAAGGTTCGGCCCTCTCCGCGCACCAGGGGCACGCCGGTGGCCGCTGCTGTCGACCCCTGAATGCTGAACGTGCATTTGATTGCGTTAGGACCAATAACGCGCGGCGCTGGGAGGCGCCGGCCCGGGGGTCACCTCTGGACTCATTGAGATGTGAAAGGTGACAGGCAGGAGGGTCTGAGCCAATACACCTCAAAGAGCATCTGTCAGATATCGGGGACAGGAGTGTTTGCTCAGCAATCAGAAAGCAAAGACACAAGCGGTTAATGGAGAGGCCCGTGCTGCCCAAATGTCAAAACAGTCGTTCATCTACTCGTCTTCATAAAATCCATCTTCATACAGCGTCGCCTCGGACAGTGGTGTGACCCCGCGAGTCAGAACCTGGACAAGCTCCATTAAGCCCGATCATCACCTCAAACCCCGGAGATCCTCTAATACTAACTCTTCTGAACCTCTCGGAGTGAGCGTTGGCTCCTGGCTTTATGGGACAGTAGTGATAGATGCCATGACGTACGGTTGAGAGACAGAGATGATTAAGGGTTGAAGAAACTGAGGTTGTCACATCCTGCTGTAATTGCTAATATCGAGCTAAATAACTTTTTTTAACACCTATATTAGCTCTAAGTTATTACGTGTTTATCAATATTAGTGTTGCCAAAGCCAGTGGCGTTGACGGTAAAATCAATAATGTTGAATCAGATAAAGATTTGTGAACGTCACTAATCCATAAACCAATATTGGTTGAGCTCAATAAGAACAAGAGCTAAACAGTTGACTTCCCCACCATGGAAGAATATTCCCCTATTACGATGGATCAAATAAATTAATCTTAAACACCCCGTAACGGACAAAATGAAAGACATAGTGCATAAAATGATTCCCAAAACATTCAATCTTTTCCCTGTCATACCATTGTTTCTGCCCTCAATTTGGAATTCTTTCATTTTTAATGCTGAACCAAATTTCAACTCAAATCTCCAAAATACACTTAAATAAATAACTGTTACATTTCTCTCAGAATTACTTTTATTGACTTACTCTGCTAGCAAGTAAAGGATTCAGTTTCAGGATTATGTTTGAGACCTTGTCTCCTGCAAGGGTTTGAGTAATATCACATAAAGATACACTGAAATCAAAAATCCGAAACTTTTATTGCCAGTGTTGTAAAAACAATATAGGATTTATCATGGTGTTGGTACAAAGCAAAAGAAAGAAGATACAAGATAAAGCACTAAATAAGTGATAGTAAAACAGAACCAGGCGCCGAGTCTGAAATGGATTTTACACATTTCTCACATGTGTTATTTGCTGTAAACCATAAAACTGTGAATCAAAAATGCCATCTTTTGCTATTTTTCCTAATAAACGGTTTAACTTAAGCAACACTTTCCAGCTTAAACAAGTGTATCCACTGAGTCATGATATCACTGATTCAGTTTTTTTGGTTTCAGTGTAGAAAAGTTTGACGATCTTTGGCTCCCGGCGGACGAAAAAGGATGAATAATGAATGTGTGTACCAATCCGAGTTTTTGTTCCACTGGCCTACATTTTTTAAGAGTAAAGGGGTCTGGAAATATTCAAGGAAAAAGTGTTTCAAAGACGTGCTGGAGAATTTTTCAGGGAAAAAGCATCACAACACACATCACTTAGGCCAAATCCCAAAGGCCGTGACTGGCGCAGCATGTCCCACATTAGCTCGACCACAGCTCGTCTGAAATGGACTCGGCTGAGTGGAATGAGACCCATAAGGCGGCGTGCACACCACGCCGGCGGCTTTATCAGACAAAGATCAATGAACGGCAGCATTCACTCGGAGCAGTCGAGCTGCAAGGACAAATACAGTGTCTTGGGGGGTTGTGAGAGTCATTGATAGGCTCAGGCTGTGTATGTGTACGTCTCGCCCGCTTTAATCAGGTCTCCCCACTGCAAACACTGGCCGTCAAGTGATGCGTTGCAGGCACTGAGGCCTTTCAGGCTGGACAAAAGGTGGGAGAAGCTGTGGGACTCAGGGCCGGGCCGCTCATTCCCCTGAATGTCTCTCCGTTTTCCAGTGGAGCTCAAAGGGCCTTTGCCCTTCCAGCTGTAAAATTGGCAGACGGGGGAGCCTCCAAAAAAATCCCCCACCTCTGTGGAGTCCAAACACAAAACTGCAGCATTTACTCTGAGAGAGCTCGGCGGTAGATAGTGGCAGAGTTTGAAAAAAAAAAAAGAAAAGACTTTGCATGTGTTTTTATTCAGCGTGAGCGTGACACTGGTGAACTGAGGGGGAGGTTATACACATGTGGAAACAAATAAAAAAAAAAGTTCCACAGCAACTTTAGAAATAAAAAAAAGAAACAATGGTTGGATTGAAAACAATAACAATGTGTCTGGAAAAACAATTAAGGTTTCGTTTAGGAAACAAGTTGAAGGTTGTTTAGACAATTTACTTTTAGAATTAAAATGTTAACTTTTTTATTCAACCCTTAAATGAGTGACGTTTATTCTGTTTTGTTAGTCGGATCTGCTGGGCCTACAGTGGTTTTGACGTCACTCGCAATGCATCGTGGGAATTGTGACATGCCATCCTGAATCAAAAGCTCTTCAGATACATTTTGTGTGAAAACTGTTTTTCATGTTTCCTTTAGAATGAGGATGATTTTTGGTGGATAAAGAGACCCTTGTCTTTCTTTTAGAGCCTTCAATGAAGACTCAAAGGATTCGGGAAAACGTCACTGAAGAGTTCTATGAAGAAGTACATTGTTGGAAGAAACGTGTTCATTTTGCTGTGTTCGTTGACAACAATATTAAAACTTTGCTGTATTTTTCTTCTATAATTCTTTTTTTTTTAAATAATACTTAAACTACTGTAAAACATCATCACCATGTCTTAAGCATGTGGCTAACAGTGTAGCCTTTTTTTTTAATTAAAACAAATTGATGTTTTTCTTAAACTGCAACGGAAACATGAAAGTGTGAGTCGGTAGATATTTGCAATGGATTGTGGGATTGTTGAAATTAGAGCAGCTGACCTTTTTTGTCTTTGTCGCTCTTCTGTTTTCTAACATTTTATTTTGAGGCGGCCATATTTGTTAACAATAGCAATAAAAAACTTGTTTTTGAGGAAAATCGCCTTTTAAATGTATCTAAAAAAGAAAAATATTTGCACAATAAGGCATTTAAAAGGACAAAACAAAGGGCTTTTCTATCCTATATGAACTGAACACACTAATACTTAATAATAATGGAGATCTTAGGCATGCATTATATTTGAAATTACAGATGTCAACGATAATTGCATCACAAGCAGGGGAACTGATCCGAAACTGAAGCCCCTCGCAGTGGAAAATCACTTATTAATGACATGGCCATTGACTTCAGAGGGTCATGGATCTTATGAGGGATTTCCTGCACATGAGTCATTTCCTCAAGTGAATTAAGGTTCATGTCATGTTCATGCACCACAAAAGTAAACTTGTTTTTATACACAAGCAACAATATTCCAGAAATTATTTGACGATAGAAATGTTACAGCCTGATATAAGAGAGTTGATCTTTAGAGTTGTTCGTGTCATCAATATTAAGTATTGATTTTGTCATTTCTATGGTGTGTTTTTGACATTTAAACCACACAATCCTCAAGTGTAAGTGAGTTTATGGAGGAGTGTGTTTGAGTATCTACACCAGCTGCTAAAAGGCAAAATGCCATGGACACCCTGGACAGGAGTCCGTGTCAACCTAATCATAATGCTTTTGCGTTCATTCAGAATCTGATGGTATTTATTACACTACACTGATTTAGTGTTTTATTGTGTTCTGCAAAATAACTCAAAACTTGTAATTAAATGCATGATTTACTGGTGAAAATGGGATTAGGTAAATGTTATTAAAACTGTGTTTTTTATATGTAGTTCCATCAAGATTTAAGATGTTTTTAAAGAATTTACCACTTGTTACACGCTTAACTCTGTTTAGAAATCACAAAAGAAAAAAAAACATGACTAATAAAACACAATATAATGGTATATAACAAAATAGAATGGAATTAAATGGCATTTTATTGTCTTAATGTTCATTTAAAAACATGTTTTAGTAGATAAATAAATTACTATAGCCTTGAAAACTCAGAAATGTGTATTAGGATTATTGTATTGCTTTGTACTTTGATTTAATTTGTATTTTTGTTTTTTACATTAAAACCAAAAAATTATTTAATTATAGCACACAAAATTGGGAATATCAGCATGTGTGGATTTGCTCCAAAAAAAACTAGCATATATTTAGATGAACATAGACTGCAATGATGACAAATAAAAATGTATAATGTTAGCTTAGCATCCATGCATTATTCACAGGAGCGTTCAATTTCTGGTTAATCGTTTAGAAACAGTTATAGTGTTACATAACCATCTTGTTCGTCTGGTCCTAATGTTTAACTTAACTTCATGGATTAATGGAATCTCCAGTGTTTTACTTTAAGTTAGGGTTAGGGTTACGGGTAGGGGTAGGGGTAGGGGTAGGGATACGGGTAGGGGTAGAGCTAGGGGTAGGGGTAGGCTATGCGTTTAGAGACGCATACTTTATTATAAATTCACTTCACTTAGAAACTTAATCAGGTCTCTTGGAAATTATAAAAAATACGTACTGAAATATGCAAAAGACAGCCCCCCCCCCCCCATAGAGGGCGTATGGTTACCATGGGGTATCCGATGTGTAAAGTAGTGAACATAGTAACATGAATACTAACAGATTCAAGCACAGGCTTGGGAATCTTCCCCAAAACCAAAATGTTCTTACACATGTCGCCGAGGAACTAATCAAGGTCCCGATTAAGATGTTGCGTTAACAGCGGTCGCGTTAGCTCTTCAACTTTCTTCCGTTCCAGTTATGATTTCCAACAGATCCCGCCGAGAGAGCCGAGCTAATGACTCCTTATTAGAATAGAGGTTGTTCTTTTCTTAACCTCTGGCAACGGGTGCGAGATTGGATAACGACAGGGTTACGACATAGGCTCCGGGACACCTTTTTGGCGAAGTGGATGCGCAGTTGACACCGAGCGCATCGGTCAGGGGCCCCCGCCATGTTGTTTACATGATTCACCCGACTCATTGCTCATCACGGCCCGTGGCGCCCGGCGGGGGGGAAGGAGGGGTGGGTAGAGGAAGGATTGTAACTTTGGCCCTATTGTTTAACAGCTCCCAAAGACAGAGGACATAGAAATTATTCTGAAGAGCAGGAGGCACACGGCGGAGAATGACCTTTAACTGCACTTCCTTAGCTGAATCTCATCCAATTAGAGCACTGTATATTTTCCCTAATAGCGGCTGATGAGGCAGGGCGTATGAGCGAGCACGCCCGGCCGGCGTTGCTATGCAGCGAGATGGCTGCTTAGCACCAGAGGAGCGCTGGGGAATAAGTGAGCAGAGAGCTTTAATTTGATAGGGTTAGAATCCTGCAGGCTCCAGGGTCGCGGGTCACCAGGAGCTCGTCTCACACTGAATATGAAGAAATCAGAAGTAAATTGCTTACATCTGCTGCCAGTGGCTGTGAAAGCTCTGATTGGATCCCAGAGGTGTGCACCATCTAACGCAAGGCAGGGGTACGGGGGGCCGCGGCGCAAAGACGGCTTGTAATTGGAGTAATTCCGTATTAATAGATGTTAAAAATCCTCCCCGCAGCTGGGTTTGAAGGGAGAGTATTCGGCACCTTCATGAATTGCGGCGAGATCACGGGGGTGTTTTTTTTTTTTTTTTTTTTTTGCCCTTTATGATACATCTCCTGCAGTCCCTGCAATCACAACAGCCAGCTGCTAACACTCTCTCGGTAATGGTCGGGACGGCGGAGCGCTCGTAAGGCAACAAAAGTGCCACGTGAAAATTACTATCCATCAACATTGTCCACAGACGGGAATCAGAGGAAATAGCTTGTAATATCACTGCCAATGAATAATGTTAGCCGGGGTCAAAGTTTGAGGAGTTCCATATTGGATCCTCCATGTTTCCATCTACTCCGTCCATACTATCTGATTTGTTTGTCTTGCGCTGATTGAGATTTTGGCTCGCTGTTGGGAATACTCTACTTTTTTTTTTGTTCCCGCGCGTGGAAGCGTCCGCCGGCGGCGCCTGCTTTAGGACGGCGTCCAACAGAAAAATGAGACGGGCTGTGAATTATCACGAAAAAAAAAAAAAGGCTCTGGCAAATGACACTTCATCGGGAGGTCTTTGTCACCAATTATGTGTCTATTAAGAAACAGTCAATCAGTCAGTGTGCAAATAGCCAAACCCTCCCAGGGCTGGCGTTATTGACAAGCATCCTGTCAATAGTCCATCTGATATGATTTAGCCGCCGAAGGAACAATGTGCTCACCGCGGACGATCGACACCGGCTAACTTTAACTCGCGCTTGTTTATCGATCCGCAATTACTGTAATGAGCCTCTTTAATGGAAATGTTTTATTCAAAGTGGATTGTTGGACCTGCTTCTGAAGTCGTCTGAGTGTGTATTTATGCAACATTCATACTCCACGGAAGAGCATCACATTTTTTTAAAGCCACTTAGCAACTCATCCCGCGGCAGGCGGCGGCTTATACGGCGGCTACATTTGACTAACCAAATTGCATGTCTGGCGGGCTAATTAGATTTTCCGCCAAAAACCCTGAAACTGAATCCCCGTTACCTCAAATGATGGACGCTAATATTGTGTTTTCAGCGTGTAACTGCAGCTCGGCAGACCATCCCATCCCAATCAAAACAGTTACTTCCCAAATGTTATTGCATTATGTCGCCATTTTCAGATAAATGACTGTAAAACGTCTCGGCCACACCGCGCTCCACGTCGGCCCATTTGCTGCTGTACTCTGGTTTCCCACTCTCATTTCGGTAACTTATATGCCGGAGATAATGGCCTACAAGAGCCATCACGGAGGAAGATCGCTGCGGTGTGTTCAATCCGGTGACATCCAGAGGTGCACTTGGACTTGTTGAAACAACTAATGGAAACGACTTGACTAGAACTTAACATGGTAAACAACAGCTAGCATTCCTGCATTAGCAACGTAGCTACTTTGTATTCGCCATGATGTTGCCCGTTTAAAACTATTCTTTAATGATTAGTTAATGAATTGTCAATAAGCTATACAGAATGAAGTAATAATTGAAAGAGTATTTTAAAGCATTGCCAGTACACAATGTTAGCTTGTGACTAGCTTTAGTGGCTAATGGATTTCTTTTTTTGTCTATAAAAAATGATACTTGAAGTGATGATAAACTAATTTCTAATTTCTATGAATATATATATATTCAGCTATAACCTTGCGTTAAAAATGATTAAAAAAGGCTAATTGGTTCATTCTATTGTAATTGTGAATGTCATTGTGAATGTACTTCTTCTTTTTTTTTAACCAAAAATATGGAAATTTTCTTCTACAAAATTCTATTTTTGTATCTAATTGACCTGTGTTACTACACAATGATATGAGGATATATTTTTACTATATAAATATTGATATTTTCCCCTTAACTATGAACTTCCTTTAAATGACAACATGCATCTCTCTTCATTCAAACCCTTTACGGAGCCAATGTCTCAAGCAGGTAAGTTCCCAGACATATTTGATATGATTTATTTGCTGTTTGTCGTAGTCAGAAAGGGTTAAAACTTGCCTCATGTCAATTATATCTTAAGAGTCTCTAAACCAATGGTCCCCAAAAAAAATGTTTTGCAACGTGGAATTGTTTAATTTTAGCTTTATCACGGATTGACGTGAAGATAAAAACACAAAAAAAAATGTTAAGTGCAAGAACAATACATCCTACTGTTTCTTGTCTTATATAGAGTTTAATTTCATTTTTTACAGGCATATTTTTGAAGTAAGGTGACCGAAAAAACGTTCTTGAGGTGTCCAGAGTCAAAGGGAAGTCCTATTTTTTTTTCAAAATAAAAGACATTTTAGACAGTAATAATGAATATGACAAAAATTCAATTACTGTTTAATTCCTTTATTTCCCTGGTCCAGAGTTGGGGGACCAGTGCAAGTCTATACAGACAATTAGTCAATTAAAAAAAATGAAAGCTAAAACTACGCTCTGAATTTTAACATGACTATTTAATCATTGTGTTTGTCTTTACCTGTCAGCTCTTCCTTCTCACTGCCTCAGCAGCAGGGTCACACACACACACACACACCCTCACACACACACACACACACTGACTCAAACACAGTTATTCCACGCCATAAAATGCATGTGATTTTCCCGGGTTATTGCTATTAGCGGGATAAGTGCATCTTTTCAATTTCCCCCCGCGGCTCACAGGAGACTCTTCCTGCTCAGGATGGATCAGACTGGCAGCGAGCGAGTCCAAGACCCGATAGTTCTCAACTCTCCACCATAATTACCATGACAGACTCACTTAGGCTTTCCCTCCATCTCGCAACATTACTGACACGGATAGATCTCCGGATTCTTGTTGTGCATAATGGTCATTTACCGCTAGAAGAAGCAGCGAGGTTACAGTCATGTACAGTTTACGCTGCTTCTTGTAATGGGAAGTGTCGGAGAGACGGAGGTGGGTTTATCTCAGCGAGGGGGGGGGATATTAAAAGACTCCAGCGTGGAACTATACTTCCGAGTGAAAAGAGTCAAGTATTATGGTGTTTAATTTGCAAGTTTGAACTCATGGATTAGCCATTTTTTGTCTAAGAAATCATCAGTAAAATCTTTCACTATGACTTTGTGTCAAAGTTTCTTAAAAAATGAAGGAAAGCACACAGAGAGTGCAGACCTCCACCAAGCAGCTCATACGTTCAATTAATGTCGCAACACTGGCTTTCTTCTAGTTATCTTCTCTTGTCACTTTTTGGATACATTAGCATCGACTGGATAACCTTTTTAGAGAAGAAGATATGAACGTGTGTCACAATGACACATATACATATTAACAAACATTGACCAATATACACATGTGGATAATATATTTATAAAATGTTGTTGTCCTTAGGCTAAATGCTAACATGGTTCAAGCACAAATATAGTATGAATGATTTGAAAATAACAATATTTGTCATATAGACATTGGAAATATAACTGGAATGACTTATAGTCAAATATAAAAAATATAATATGATTTTATAGAATTCATTACTTTGTAGTTTGTTTGTTTCTAATCTAATTATTTTGACTTAGTGACCCTAAATATACTAAATTATTTCACAAGTTATTACAGCATTTTTATACTTCACGTCATTTTAGATATTCCCATTGTAGTGACTACACTGTAAATTGAATAAATCTGATGGTTTTTGAACATACAATGTTTTTAAAGTAAAATTGTACTTGTTTATTACATTTTAGACATTAACATTCAAATAGTATATTATTTGTTGATTGTATGTTGTAGTTTATTATTTATTTATTTAGCATATTTTATAAACTCTCGTCCTAATATTGCCAGTTGCTCATGGATAAAATACATGAAATATATCATTTGACTTTAAAAACTGCATAGATGATGGCAAACTGACGTTTATTTCCCAGAAAAAAAACATATTCTAAAACACATTCTTTAAATTCCATGATGCACACATGGTTCTATTTTAACAATTACATAACCATTTTACATCAAAAGACAGTAATGCAAAATTTACAAATTAAATACAACATACATTAAATAATCGTGCCTGTTTACTGTAAGTTAGCTCAAACTTGTCATATAACTTATTTATTTATTATTTTAATGATTATTTATGACCATATACACAGAAACATGAATGTCCTTTGAGGATACTTCTAAATACTTTTGCTAATTCTCTTCCCCCGCCCCCGTGTTTGCAACATTTGAATAAAACTTCCTGTTTCCTTGTTTGTGATATGATTGGTGAGAGGGACACAAACTAAATAAACAGATGATCATTAAAGCGCTGAGTCGTCTGCAGCTCATAAATCAGTGGTGGGTGTTCCAGCTGAGCTGGCTCAATAAGCTTCCCTTAAACATGGACCATAGTAATGGGAATATCTCAGGGTCAATCGGGGTTAGGCAGTCTTCCTCAACAGGAAATGAGCTTTTGGTAGACTGTGTTCCCAAGGTAATGAGCATGTGTGCTCGCGTTTAATCTTAGCTAATATTGTTATAATAACCGGATAAATTATTAAAAACAAGCAAATGATAACATTCTGAAGACCAGCAGTGCAACTTTGCTTTATATTACAACTTTAACAAATAAGATAATCTCACTTGTCACACCACATTCTTTAAAATACATTAAAATGTTTTATTCTTTAAAAAATAAGAGGACAACAGTGTTTATTTGTGCATTTCTCTGATCACAGGATCTAAATAGCTTTTGAGTTTGGCTAGTTTTTAGTATAAATGTATTTTATTAAGACAGAAATACATCAAATACTCATAATTGATGAGGTTGTTAAAGCATAAATAACAGAGAGATAGTAGAAATAAATGACGGTCTCAGCAGGTAGACAGTTTTGACAAGAATACAAAAAATAAAACATCAATCTAATGATCTAAAATATAAAACGTTAAATCCTGTTTCTTTGCGCCCACGAGACCCCCCAGAGTCTGCTTGTTGTTCGCCACCACTGAAGACGTTCTGCTGGCAATAGCTTGTAAGAGTTATGAACAGATTTCAACAATGTTGATTTTGGGAAAAGGAATCAGATGACTACATTTCTGTGATGTTGTGAATAAGCCTCCGAATACAGTCGTCTCCACGAAATCTCTGGCAACGTCTGGTTCCTACAGTGTGATGAGTTTGAAGGCGCTTTGGTTACCTGCTGTTCCACTGAGTCCATTTGTAAATGAATTATAAAGACCTAATATGTAAAATTCAAAATGGTGTTTATGGCTCCCCCTAGTGTCAGGGCAGTGTAGCTGCCTTCACTGTTTTATCTTCGTAGTAAGTTCAAAGAGTCATTACTTCATATAAACACTGTGTTGGTATAATAACAGAGAGTTCTACTGTATGAATCAAATATATATATATATATATATACATAGACGTAGACGTTACTGTTGAATGAACAGTCATATTTTAAATGGTAAAACTGTATCAAATTATATAATTAGACTTTAGTAAAGCATTATATTGGATGATGTCATTATGGGTGGAGCTGCTTGGCAGTTGTCTGCGCTCTCTAATATGTCATCCTATTTGTACCACAGATTAAATGTCAGAATTATATTTACGGGCCATAGTTCAGATAGACAATAGACAATAGCATGACCTGATAGACAAAGAGGTTTGTATATTAGCATCTATGTATGTTTTATTGTATGCTGATGATGTTGTTCTGTGTGTTTGTGTTTTCTAGCTTTTAGAGAGTTTGTGCCAATGTGTGGCTTTGTGTTTAAGCATTATTTATATGGAACGATGGCTCTGAAACAAAAGTTTTGTTTCTAGAGTTTGTGTTTTACTTACTTTCACTGGTCAAGAGTCGGACACTAATGTTATTTCCGTGCAGCTTGGTAACAACACGGACCGCCACCAAACCCCGGACCGAGGGTTGGGGACCACTGATCTTATGACGAAAAATCTGATGCAAAAGTTTTGGTATATTTTGTACATTTTGTATATAAAAAAATCCTTATTTAGATTAGGTTTTGAAGACAAACATTGGCATTAAAAAGTATTTTTTTTATGACATTTTCTTTTTTTTCAACTAAAGGAAGTAGCCCAGAAAAAAAAGCATCTTCTTCTTCTCGGTTAAAAATAGGTAATTATGCTTCTGTGAGGTAATGCTTCAAGTCGAGAGAATGTCAGACAAGTCATTACTGTCCTCACGGTGATTTAAAAAGATACAGTGTATCAATCTACAGAGACTAAATGAATACTGACTCCTATACATGCTATTCTCGGTATATCTTTAAAGTCACATGACAAATAAATCTGATGATCTCAGCATCTTCTTATTACGCTGCCGTCACGAAGCTCAGCATTCTTGAGCTAAACTTTAATTTAGTTCATCCAAGAATCCCTTTCAAATCCACCGTTGATCTCAGTTTAAAACATGCCATTGGATTATGAACAGCTGTGCGAGCTAAATGCTAACCCAGCAGAAGTGCCATTGACTCGCGGTAGGAGATAGAAGGCTCGCGGAATGAATTCATCACATTCCGGGACATGTGTGTTTAATTCCCGCCGCATTCACGAGCGAGCTGTCAAATCTTTGTTCTTTTTTTTTCATCTGCTCCGAGGTCATTATTACCTCGACTCTGCCGTAAAAGTGGCGGCGGCGGCGGCGTGCTCGGCCCGTGAAATCCCTAATATGCAAATGAGTCCATGAAAGCGCGCCCGGTATTGTATAACCGCTTACATCTGGCATGATTGGGCAGTGCGGGACAAATTGTCCTCGGCCACATCACTTTTTTTTTTTTTTTTACCCGACTCAGCAAAAGCTAATGGCGAAGGAGTCGAAGCCGTGTTCTCAAATTAGCGTGATAAAAGCGACAACGGGAAAAAATAAATTGGGCACAGTTGTGGCCCCTCGTTTTTTTTTTTTTTATATAGATACAATGCTTGAGGAAAAAAAAAATCACAGAACCCGAAAAAATGCATCAAATAAATACTGGAGCTAATTTCAAACCCGCCATTTTGATCGCGTCATTCCCTCTGGAAAATTGCAATTAAGTTTGGAGAGATAAAACATGCCAACTACTCTGCATTTCAAGGCTTGATTGGCCTATCAGCTAGTCAGCGCGCCGCCACGGTTTTCATCACCGTTAATTGATCCTTTCTTTAATTAATCTGGAAAAAAAAAAAAAAGGAGAAGCCCCGTATCTCTTCGCCGTCTGATCGTCCTCTCTGTCTGTCATAACACAATAAAGGTCCATATCGGACGGGCGGCTAACTCGGTTTTCAGCCTCTGACGCTGGCTCTCGGCCAAATGGACTATTTATGGCGCACCTATCTCGGCGGCGAGGAGTTCAATGGCGGGGGGTTCAATGGCGGGGGGTTCATTAGCGGCGCGTCGCCCGGCGCCGCCTGATTTGCATGCGGTGACACCTTTGCCTTTAATATGGATGTGAAGGTCAGCGGTAGGCCGAGGCGCTCCCTCTCTTCTGCAATCACTCGGAATATTGTCCTTTTGACTCCGAGTCCTGGCGGGTTCTGCGAACACTGACGCTCTTGTCGCGCTCATTAACGCCGGACAACGTTGAAGACTGGAGTGTATCTCTGTGAAGAATCCGTCCAGATGTTACAAGCATGGAGATAATAGTGGTTTATTCATTTTGTTTCTGCAGACATGTTTATTAAAACTAGCTTAACCTTTTTTATACTTTAACTGTCATCAACTCTTTGGTGTCTCAACTGAGGAATCAGTCGGTAAACAATGATGCACTGATTTATAAAAGCACCAGTTACATTATTTAGTTGCAGTTTTTCTCATGCTATTGTCAAGAATTTTGTCCATATTTGCTCTTATTATTCCAGGATGGAACGTCAGATAAACTCTATCAGAATCAGTGCACAATGGAATTCCATATGGCGGCTTTACAAAATATAAAATTAAATATTACAAGTGGAATAAAATGACATTCTATAAAAATAATATATAAGTTTGATATTAATAATGATTTAAAATAAAGAAACACTCCTGCAACACAACCAAAATGGTGACCAATTGGTGGTAGTTTGAAAAAGTTTAAGTTTTTTGTAAAAATTACAAACAGGAAATTCTGTTTTACTCAAATACAAATAAGAAGTCAATAGCAAACCTAATGCAGTCTCTAACTATAAATGCTTCTGGGTATTGAGTTAACTAGTTAAGATGCCAAGTGTGTAGCTTGCTGGTGAACTAGCTCCATATCAAATCTGCTAAAAATGTTTTCAACCCAACTGTAAAAGATTATTTAAAACTTACTTTGAGCTAAAGTATAATTTAATATGTGAAAATACAATGTATCTTTCATGTCCATTTTGACATGATACATTTTTTTCTTCTTTTCTTTAAATAATAAACAATTACAAGTAGCTAGCACACTGTAAAAATACTTAAGTTGATGATCCTCCCAAGTCACACTCATCTTTACCCCTTTCATAAACCTTTTCTATCCACTCCTTTTACTCCTTTATTCAAATAACCTGTCCACCCTAATCTCTGTCCAGTACTATTTAGATACTGTGTTTTAAATCTGTGAAATATAAACTCATTACAACTAAGTTTACTTTTTTTTATTATTATTATTATATTATATTATTATTATTATTGTATTCATTTGTAAGTTTATATTCTATTCTTTTAATAATGAATATTATATCTACTTTCTGCAAGTTTTAAAATGTAGAGAAAATTACATAAATACAATACTACAAAGTTTCACTTCATCTTTTAATATTTTAAATTGTTATTATTTACAACCAGATTGTTGTTGGATATATATTTTTTGGGGGGGGGTGGGGGTGCAGGGTGTGGTTGGCACAGAGAGAAATCTCTCCTCCAATATTCATAGATATTTTCTACATTTTTAATGGGCTAAGTATGTGGCCTCTCTGTCTGTGAATCCAACCGCCTGACAGCTCTACCTGCTGTAATGGCCGCCCGCAGGAGGTGTGAAACAAGGTCTTAACACTTTTGGCTTCTCTTCGACGCATGTCTGCGCTCACAGTTCAGGTTACAATAGGACAATAAAGTGTTTCTCCCTTTTCCCCCCCTCACAGACTGTAAAGAAATGGATGAGAGGCAGCTGAGAAATGAACATGTGACTATCTGTTTCTGTCTAATTAAATCCACAGCCCAGACTCCAGCCTCCAGCTCTGCCAAAGCTCCTGCACCAGGAGCACGTTGTGCGGGGGAACACTGCCACCTATCGACGGGAGCGAGCACCTCCATCTGTGACACCTTTCTCTGATTGCTCGAAGTTAGATGGCAACATAAAAAAATGAAAAAAAAAAAAAAAAAACTGATGACATCCTCCAGGATAAAACACTCTTTTTAAGATCACATGTCTTTTTGAAGGCTTCTTTACGACTATTTGTACAACACATGGCTCGAGCTCTAATGGCACGAATCATCTGAGCGCCGCAGTAATGCAACCTCGGCTCTTATGTGTTATCACGGTGAAATGTGTTTTCTTAGTCTTCTTCTCGCTCGCAAAAGGCCCCATTTGTTGTGGCCGCTCTCGAGAACAAAGCAAAAGAAGAAGTGGCAGCTGGAGGAGCAATTTTTGTCCATCAAGGGCCATCGAGGGTTCAATTATTTATCTTGTGAAGTATTCCAAGGATGTGGTCAGCTCATCAGGGTGATAATGCACGGCGAGGCAGGGAGAGGACATGAGTCTGCCGAGGACGAGGAGGAGGATGTTGTTGTTGTAGTCTGATAAAAAAAAAAAGGAAAAAGAAAAGAGAAGTCGGCTCAAGCTTGTTTCCAGATAGCAGCAGCACTCCCACGCTTCTCCAGGAGCCGACGCGAGGACGGACATTGTTAAGGTCTCTGCTGGGGAGGAAGTTAAAAACTGCCAAACAAGACTAACTTTGACTAAAGAGCGAGCAGACACTGAGGCGCAGACGGTCCGTGTGTTGGGAGCTCGCTTCTCCGTGCCGAGGTCAAGGCCGTTGACCTCTTGTCAAGCTGGGATTTTAACCCAAACAGTTTCAATATTTATTATTTGCAATTTAGTGAAACATTTGTAAATTACATTTCTAAAGTAGAGAAACTAAAATTATTTTCTATTTAATTTAAATGTTGTAAAAAAAACAAATATTTTCTTTTCAAAACATTCATTTAGTATATTTAATTTTGAATATTTAATTGTGCATTCTTGTGTTTATAAAAAAAAAGGGTTATTATATATTGATAATATTGTAAAACATTTTTATATTTTCAAGTTTAGTCATTTTTGGGGAATATATTATCTATTGGAATTTTTTTCAAATAAAAAAATAGAAATACATTTTGAACTTTTATTATGAATATGTGTAGAAAGGTTTTAAATATTTTACTATAATATATTTTTCTATTTGCATTTTTCAAAATACTATAATATATAAAAAGAAAATAATCTTTTTTATTTTTGTATGTCATTTGGTTGTGTATTGTCTGTATTCGCCATGGCCAGAAATATACATTAAACATGTTGAAAAATAAATAATATATGAGTAATGTATTTTTATTGTTCATTTTATGTTGTTGACGCCTCCCCGTCAATAAAGGCAACAGCATAGTGACTCCTAAAGTATTTGAACATGACTTTTAAATTTCAATTTGAGTGAAGTGGCGGAGTCAAGCGGCCGACAGGTCTGCGGAGAATTTATCGTCCGCGCTGGAAGCCAAGAAACCTTGAGCCGTATTTTTCCCAGCAGAGATACGTAACAAATGTTAATGGACGGAGGTTGGCGGGGGAAAATACAAAAAGCATTACATCCATAAACAATGTCACCGTGATGACATCATGACTGTTTTGGGTCCATCGCCGCAGGAGACAATAAACCAAAGTACGTACATTACATGTTATTGTCATTTGTTAGCTTATTAGTATCATAGTTTTCTTTACAATTTGGATTTAACAGATCAATAACACTGTTTGACAGGCTTATTACAATGGTTTACAGTTTAAATAGAAGAGCGCCAAAATAGCATGCTAATAATAAACGTTAGCATGTCCTAATGCTTCATGTTTTCATGGTTAGTAGCTAGTTGGTTGCATTCATGAATATCTTTAATGATATTTAACAATCAAAATAAAGTACATTATAGTTAGCAAAACGACTAGCTTAGCCTGTAGCTTTAGCATTCTTTGAGTTATGATAGGAATATAAAACCTTTTTTGGTTTAAATTTGCTATTTTATTTTATTTTATCAGTAACTTTCTTTTACTTAATCAACAATATATGCAGTATGTATAACAAAAAAAAGTAAAACGTGTGAATTTATGTAAGCTAATGGTTAGCTTGACAATGGTTGACAGAATATGGGATGAAAAAAAAACACGTTAAGAAGAGTTTAAAATAAAGAGAAAAGATAAAATGGGATAATATAAATATACAATTCAAAGATGTAGAATGTTGAATAAAAATGTTATATAAATATATACTTGAGTTCTGCACAATGCCTAGACCTAAGGTATGATAAATAGTACCGCTTGATATCGCAACAATACTTTTTAAGTTTGACGTGTATATATTGTAAACTGTTTCAAAAGTGTACAACCAGGTAAAAGGGTCGGGGCAACTCATAAATATACAGTAAAGTGGTATCCATCAAATATGGAACACGAGATAAAGCCGGTGAGAACGGATACAGCAGGTGAACCTCTACAAACGTGGCTGCTTTAAAAGTGAATCCAAACACTTCACAAGTCCACCCTGAGAATGAATCACTTTCACAATCCTTGATAATGTTCATCCGTTCTCTACCAGTCAAATGGACTCGGGAGGAAAAAAAAAGTGACTGATTTTTTTACACTGAACTCAATAATCTGGAGCCGGTGTAGCTTTAGCAGCGCCGTGCGCATGTTAACACCATTAAATCACCTCAAATGTCCACATGATTCAATCTTTCTCACAGTGGACGACGACCGAATTGAATTTCCCCAAAGTGGCTGTCCATTTCCTGTCTGTGTGTGACGAGTGGCTGAGGGCGCAGCGGGAATCAAACCCACTCTTCCATTCACTTATCCCCCATATCACGTTCAGCACCGAGAGAGAGAGGGGCTTCCTGCGAGGAAAAAAAAGAAGAAGATACAGGATTTTTTTGGATAGTTTCTGAAATTGTTCATCAGCACCAACACGTGTTGGACACAAGGATATCTATTCTACTGGATAGTATTCAGTCCCCCCCAAAATTTTTGGCGAGGCGGGCCAGATGAGACCCCGGCCTGTCAGTGGCACTCTATAGCACAGCAGCTCTTAGTGGCCGTGACTCCGTGACCTGCTTTCCCACTCCGCCGAGAATAGCTGCTGGCATCTCTCTCCAGCCTGTCGACTAGATGAGGCGCAAGTTTAAAGAGATGCCACGTTTTTTTTTTCTCCCAAAACCATTAGGCTTCTTTCACATGATTATGTTATTATACTTTATGCTACGTCTGCATAGCGTTGTGCGGTTTGACAGCGCCCTGCGGGTCAGGTAAAGGAATCACACACACGCCCCAAAAAAAAACAACAACTGCCTGACGCAAGTTCAGCACACGAGAGCTATGATGAAATATTTAGAGTTTCCTGGTCATCCGTGGCAAAGACACACTTGGAAGGAGCTCACTTGTGTTCTATCATGTGATCCGCAGTCTTCTTTGTTGGTCCTACCCAGGCTCATGTAAGGCATCTGTAAGTAAGTAAAGGTTATTTGTAAAGCGTCTTTCTAGCCTAGGGTCACAAAGCACTTGAACAATCAAAAGCAACCCACTTTTAAAAATACCTACACATTTAAAAACTCTAAAAGGTCATGACAAAATAATTTTAAAAAAACACAGAAGTCCCGGTAAATTAGTAAAAAAGCCTGAACAAATAAAAGGGTCTTTAGATGTTCCTTGAAGGAGTCAGTAGATCATCAAACACAGAGGGAGAGGAAGATCGTTCCAAAGCTTAGGAGCAACAGCCTGGAAGGATTTCTCTCCTCTGGTTCGGAAGTGTGTTTAGGTACCATCTGTAGATTCTGATCCACAGACCTCAGAGCCCGAGCTGGGGTGTAAGGCTGGATCAGATCACTGATGCAAGGAGGAGCCTGACCATGAATAGATCTGAAAGTAAGAACCAGAATTTTAAAGTTGATCCTGAAAGAAACTGGAAGCCAGTGAAGAGTTTTAAGGATCGGAGAAATGTGAGTTCTTCTACTAGAGCGGGTCAAACTCATATCTGGCCCGCCAGGTTATTTTCTTGTGGCCCAACGGATGGTTGTCCTAAATAAAAGTACATTAATGTTCATGTTGATATCATAACCTATAAAGATGCCAGTGTTTAATATTAAGGAACAGATTCTAGATGTCAATAATTATACAGGAATCTCAAGGGAAAATTAGGTCAGAGGGAATACATTTGCTTGTTGAGTTTTTGATACAGGAGGACAAATACAGAGATAATTTAGACGTATTGAGCCTCCAAGAAGTTAAAGTAATATCTTAATTAAACTCATACTTACTGTTACCGACAGTTTGGTAAATTTATATTTAGTTTTTCTCTCAACTGAGATGTCTAAAGGATTTTGGCCCCTTGTATGATGGAGTTAGACACCCTCGTTTTTAAATGTCACAAAGATCCCAAATGCAAAAAAAACAAAAAAAACTTGTATGAGTCAAACTCTAGGCTCGATCCAAATCCGGCTTCCATTTATTTCTTACATGAGATGATTATAGTGCATGTTGATATCGCAACCTATAAGGATCCTGGAGTTCAAGAAAAGCCAGCAAATGAAAATAGTTTATCAATTACCTTCAAAAAAGGAAATTTGGAAATGTAGTGCACAATGAGCACTCAGTTGGTGCACTCAAACCGCCAAAAAATTGAGTGTGGATCAATGAACACTTTCCACCCTCAACGACCGCCGTCTTAGTGACGTAGATGACGCCAAACGGAAGCTACGTCACTGACGACGCGTCTATGGAGCAGATACCGGCGTAAATGTTCAAGAAAATACATTTTATCACAAAACAACACAACAACAAGAAGGAGCTGTCTCGCCTGCAGTTGATTCAGAACTCTGCAGCGAGAATTCTAACCCGCTCTAGTAGAAGAACTCACATTTCTCCGATCCTTAAAACTCTTCACTGGCTTCCAGTTTCTTTCAGGATCAACTTTAAAATTCTGTTTTTTACTTTCAGATCTATTCATGGTCAGGCTCCTCCTTACATCACTGATCTGATCCAGCCTTACACCCCAGCTCGGGCTCTGAGGTCTGTGGATCAGAATCTACTTATGGTTCCTGAACACGGCTCAGGACCAGAGGAGAGAAATCTTTTCAGGCTGTTGCTCCTAAGCTTTGGAACAATCTTCCTCTTTCTTTGCGCTTGATGGATCTACTGACTCCTTTAAGAAACATCTTAAGACGTTTCTATTTGTTCAGGCTTTTCCTTGATTTTCTTGAACTCCTGTGTTGTTCTCAGTATTATCTTGATCTTTAAAGTATGTACTTTTTTGAGTATTGTTTTGATTGTTTAAGCGCTTTGTGACCCTGGTCTGGAAAAGCGCTATATAAATAAATATTACTTACTTACTTACTTACTTACAATGAAACACAACTTAATAACTTGTTTTAATTGGCAAAGATTCGCTTTCATGTGTCGTTGATAGTGTTCCAACTTCCGGTTGCGATCAGTGTCGAAAAATAGTAGGAGAAGAAGTTGTCGAGTAGCAACAGTGTTTGATTTGAGGCAGTACTCTCTGTCAAAAATGTGCGCACTATCCTGCACTATCTTAATGTGTACTATAAACCAGTGCAATCGGAGAAGTGCGCAATTTGTGACACAGCCACAGTCATCTCCTGAGCCAACTTTTCTCAAACATGGATTCTTTACAAATATCAACTATCATGGAGTTTAATGCTAAGTAATTTATGTCTAACAAACAGTTAATCCAAATTGCATCAAACCAGCCCAGCTAGCAGAAAACTTAGTTGTTTTTTTTTCTTCATATAACTCAGAATCTTGCAGGAAAGTCCTGGAATTAAACGTTAAGATGTTACTTTTTGTGCTACACAGTTGTAAAGCTACAACGTAGATCAAGGCCAGGTTTTCGTAGGTGAAGAGTTGTGTTTGTCTGACGCCTTGAACCAACGGTTAAAACGTCGACGTGAAAAGATTCGTACAGAAAAGTTTCCTCATATTGCTAAAGATTATCCTGGGAATAAGCGTTTTCACATGAAACGCGGAACCATTTATCAACACGGCTGCAGCTCCTAATAAAGCGGGCGAGACGGCGGCGCGTGTTTGTAGCAACATTCGCGCTGATAAGCCGACTAATCAATGGCACGATAAAAACCTTCCAGCAGCTGTAGATGGGCCGAGACAGACGACGCTCACGTAGGCTGGGGACGACTGATTCCCTCTGACAGACTGTTTGCTACCTGCTTAATCCACAGCATTTTAAAACTGTGTTTGGGATAAACGGACAGTGGGGAATAGAGCACCTCGGAGCTGGAAACATGGAGAGCTCTTCAGGCTTGATTGGCAAGTCTTGTCAGTTCGACTCTTCCAGTAAGAGGCACCTGCCTCGGCCCCTGGTGGGATTCTCCCCCCTCCACCTCCTACCCGTGAAAGTGAAGGCATTGTCTTAATTATCCGGCCCCTCATCCCCCCCTCATCTTGACAAGGAGGGGGAAAAAACATACAATTAACGGTAAGCATTAAGGGGAGAGAGATTATTTACTGGGGCTCGTCCAGTGGAGACAGACGCTCGGCGGCCCTGAGAGACGAGCATGTCCATCAGCTCGGAGAAGCCAAGCAATCCAATTAAAGTCCAGGTCTTTTAGCCACGGTCGCTGCAAACGCCTGGAATCCAATATCTTGCATAACACCACTGGAGGAGACAAAACACATATTTTCAATTCATGAACCACGACTTCTCCATTAACTCTGAATGTAAATGAAAGTTAAAAGAAGTTTGACATCTTTCGGCAGATTTGATAGTAGAAAGTGTCGGATCTGTCGATCCGTCTTCATCCCAATATTGTGGAAGTAAAGAAAGCTGCTGAAAGATGACATGAAAGCCGTTGTATATGATTTAAAAAATATGTTTTCTGAAACTACGAGAGACTCAAGACTGGTTTCATAGCTGAATTTGAACATGCTAGGATGAGTACTATCTGGTCACTCCAGTTTCCTCTTATTAAACATGGGTCTCAAACTCAACTGCAAATTCTACATTTCTGCATGTCTTTGATGCTAATCCGCTAATCTGATTTTTACTTTGCTGTTTAAAGTTGACAATTACCTCGGCCCAAAAACACGTTTTAGACTCCTATTCTATCAGCTTTTTTTTGTGTTTTTTTGTAACAAGTTCCCCAGACACAGTCAGAGACTGCATTAACCAAGGTTAGCTTAGCACAATGCTAATATGCCTACATGGTTGCGTAAAGAGACAACATTGAAAAACAGCTAAACAGTGTGAATCACTTTAATTACAGATTTTTTTAATAATAGGTAGTTCATCCAAATTTGTATAGGTAATGATACTACAGTTATACAATTAAACAACCTTTAAAACTGCCAGGTGTTGTAAATGTGTACATATGGAACACATCCTTTTTAGACATTGATACTCTACTATAACATAAAACAAAAAAGTGCTAGTAATATGATTTACTTACAGACATTGAATTTAATTTACACCCTTTAACACTTCGTATTCTGGCTATTATAAATCAAACTGTAGCAGGAGCCAAGGTCTCAAGAGGATTAGTTAGTTTCACAAATTATTTCGTTTTTTTCCTTTTCTTTGTTCATAGTTAGATATGGTGCATTGGTCACTATAACTATATGGTACATTGTAACATTACATTTAAATAACATTGATTGAAATTGAAGATTTTTTAAAATCTGTAATTTTCGGTGAATATTTGATTTTACTGATAGCTATTCTGAGGTGAGATTTAACTATAGCTCTTTGTATCTTTGTAAAGTTTGTTTACAATCCAAATTCTGCAAGTCTACATATAAAAAGCAAACTACATTTTTCATATATCAAGGACATTTTAACGAAATGAAAAGATGAACAGTTTTTAATAAAGAAAGAAGTGCCTCTCTGGTAAAGTGGGAAATTGACACCTGGCAATGAAAATAATAATATTTATTGATCTTTATTTATTATGACCAAAGTGTGAAATCTTTTCATAAGAGGACGTCTTAAAAGATGTGTAACCATTCTTTCTTTTAACGCTAAGTGGAAAGGACACTTGTTTTGAAAAGGGACCCAACAGACTTTGAGCTTTGATTGTAACATAGTATTTTTTCATTTCAACTCCTGCTCTATGCAGCGCGGCTCTTGTATTACACTGTGATACGCTCACAGCAGGAGGCGTCGGAGCGGTCAGCAAGTAAAGTATCATTTTCCATCAACATGGACGACCGACCACTCGGCCGGGGGAACAAGGAGATTCTTATGAAGACGGGAACAGGCACGGGAGACCGCGACAGTGCTCTGTGTAGTACGCCGACTTCACTGCACACCCTCCAGCCTCGGGCGAGAAAAGAATGCTGCGATTCAAAGAGCGCGACTTTACTTTGAGAGAGGGAAACCAAATGAGAGTCTGGGCCCCGGGTCCTCGGGTCAGCTAGCAGGTGGGAATGAGATGAAGCAGAGCGGGTGGAAGAAAAACAGAATGGCAGAGTGGGGACATCACATCTGGGCTGAATTAGGAAGGTAATACGACGGGGCCTAGAAGAGTGTTTGAGGATCTGGGAGGCAGATCTCCTTTCCTAAGGAACAGCAGGTTAGTATGTCAGCGGGGAGTCCAGATGACAATGATTAGAGGTGGCCTTTGAGGAGCAGGTGCCTCCTCCATCGCTGCTGCTCCACCGTCATTAATCTTACATTGTCACGAGGTATTTAAACAGATGATGCTTTATGAGCTTGTCAAACTCCAGTGTGTGTGGTTTGTTTCATATGCGCTATTACGGAGGCCAACAGGTCTTCTGCTGCACGTTCGCCGGGACGGAGGGAAAGAAGAATGTCGGGCCTCTTTCGTTGCTTGACTTGTCTCGCCTCATTAAACATGACATCACTGCCGCGGCTTTGAATATGGTGATCGGATGTGTCGCGCCGTCATGACTCAGTCATTGAAACAATTTACACTTGGATCTGTTCGATACATGGCCAAAGTCCTTTTTAGTCTCAAAATCAAAGTAACTAATGCTCATGTTTATTTCTTGACCTATAAATATGGCAGTGATTAAGCTAAACTAATGAACAAACATTCTGGATGTCAACGATAATACAGAGACTTCTAATAAGTAAGTAAGAAAGTAATTTATATTTATATAGCGCTTTTCCAGACCAGGGTCACAAAGTGCTCAAACAATCAAAACAATACTCAATAAAATATATACTTAAAAGGTCAAGATAACACCGAGAACAACAGAGGAGTTCCACAAAATCAAGGAAAAACGAACTAAAAAATAACAGCAAACATGAGGTTAAAGGAGAATAATTTGATGCTCCCTGTTAAAGACAGTTTGGTAAATATAACATTTCTTGGTTCTACAACCAAGTTTGCTGAAAGATTTTCACCCCCTTGTTTGATACCCCAGATCTAAATTCTAAATTCCTTGAGTGCGGGACACATACAGGGATACCTTACCTTATTACTGGGGACTTTAGTGTCACTTATGCCAGAGTCAAAACCTTTTTAATAAACATACCTTCACCAGTGAAATAAAGTCAAAAAAGAAATTACAGTCACAGGGTACAATAGTGTTGTGTTCATCCTGTGGTCAGGTAGCCATTGTCCAACAGTTTTTCATGAACAGCAAGTTTAAGCTCAGTAGTTTAGGTTGTGGTGGATTAATTCATCTGTTGATTAATGGTTTATTATTTACACTGTTAGTTTAAACTTGCTCTATGCTACTAGTGCAGCTCTAGTTCTGATGATAACAACGTCACTGTGGGAAGGAAAAACTTCCTCTTGGAGGCAGAAACCTTGAAAGCACCAGGCTCCAGCAAGGCATTCTCCTTCCCAACTGATCAGGCGGATTCTAAACGTATATAGTATGCAGGTAAACGGTTGAAAATAACTGTCTATAACCTCAACCATTTAAAAACCAAATGACAGTAAATAGCAAACATGCTTTTTCTTGCATTGAGTAAACATTTGTGACCCACTGAAAACAGCTGGTGGTGACCAACCAGCAGATGCTCACTACCAATGATGGGTTGATGAGGCTTCATGAAGCAGCGATACAGTGTCTTTATTTTTAAAAGACCACTAGATGGCACTGTAAGTCTAAGAATGAGTTTTGAATGAATTAGTAGATCAGGTAAAGCGGAGAGCACCCTCTAGTGGCCTTCCAAAATGAAGACAATGTTTCACGATACCTCATCAACCTAAATAAAAAATTAAATAATCATTGGAGAGTTCATCTGCATCTATATCAGGTAAAAAAAAACTATAGACATTTTTATTATTTTGTGTCCAACAATATAAAAACGAGTTCTGCTGTACGCTCTGTTCACCGTTATATAACTTTTACTGTACAGCAAGTTGAACCATTAACACTTGCAGGGAGAAAATATTCAGCACAGCCAGCTTCTGCCAGCTATGAAATAGAGAAAGATAAAAAATAAAAAACTCTGCAAGTATCAACATTAACAGGCTTCTAATCCGCCCTGCGGGTCTATCACTGTCTCTGTCTGGCTCTGTTCGGCGAGGAAGGACAAGTTTGGAAATTGATTCAGCGCTACATTAGACAACGCAGTCATCATTTACACCAACTGTTTTGGGGGAATAAGAAGAATATAAATCAGACATTAGTGTCACTGCGAGGAGGAGGCAGTTGGGGTGTGTGGGGGGGCGCGAGCGCGGCCCACATTAAGGTTTTTGGCTCTGAGTAACCTCCTCCAGCTGTACGCTGAAGCGGAAGATCTTCAAATTTCACGCCACCATTTACATTTATTATACCTCTATTATCTGCTCTGGACCAGACTCTACAAGTGGAAACAGTTCGCTGGTGTTGAAGCAAGACGTGGAAATAGATTCCACGGATGCGATGACTAGTTGCTGTAAGTGTGCGTACCTTTCCAGGGTGTCCCATGACTCCCACCTCATGGTGTTTGAAAGTTATGGAAGAAAGACAAATCTAGCAACGGATTGTATGAGATGCTGGTTACTTCAAGAATTTCTGGAATAGCAGATCATTTTATAATCTTGGGGTGCGGGCGTCTGGTTGGACAGCTTTTATATTTAAGAATATATAAGTATGTTTGTTATAAAAGTAAATGTTCCAATAGTGAAGTAACCAAATACAATGTTATTTGTAAGTACACAATATAGTTTGGACCCTTGTTGACTACTTAAAGCTCTTAAAGTCATCTATACTTTGGTATTATTGAATTCCTAAAACTAAAAATTAATTATATATTTGAGTTATTATGCAAGTCTTGAAACTATGGTAAATATTTTTATTATTATTATTATTAACGTGTGACATTAGTTATTTTGCCATGGAATGATAAAACATTATGAAGACTGGATTGTAATGCATTGATTTCACAACCTTTAATAGTTCATAAGTTGGTACATTATTATAAACTGTCGTAACATCCTGTGTAAAACCTTATTAATGCAATATAATATCTTAATGTTTCTATAACGCATTCAAACAGCAGATCTTCATAGAAAGTGTTACAATAAGTATATATGAAATATATAAGTACCTTGGTTTAGTGGATTTTTAAAATATCATCAGTTTAAAAACAGATTAATATTCCTTTGACTGAATTAATGAAAGTTTGTTTTGTTAAACTTTCATAACCGTGCAATAATGTGTATTTTTGTTGACGATTTAAAGTTTTACAAAGATTAAACAAAGACTTAATAGATTCTACTCAGATCTCTATTACCATACGTGTAAAACCATCATTTTAGAAGATACCATTTGAATAACATAATATTGTGTTAACCGAGGGGGATAATGTGATTGGACCGGCCGTCCCTTCCTAATATAGACAATCCAGCCATCAATAACTCAAACGCTCCATTTATTAACGGGGAATCTATACGGCCTCGTATTTCAGGCGTGCAGCGGTCACTTTTATTGCCTCCATTATGTGCTTCAGCTGCCAAAACTTTTTTTGCGTGAATGAAATGTTTTCCCAAAACTCCTCGGTGCGGCGGGTGGCGACCGATCAGTAATGATTTACAAATAATAAGCAAAAGGAATGAACAAATCAATAAATCAGTAGATCTGGGGATATTTGCGAGGGAAACTTGTTCTTGTTTTTTTTTTTTTTACTTTATTTATCCCGGGTGTTTTATTTGTTTTCAGCTCTCCGAGGCAGGAGCAGGAATCCCAAATTATCCAGGGGGTTAGGGGGCGCAGTGCCCCTGAGCCCCGAGCCCCATAGCGGAGGTAACATATTCAATGGCCTGGGGCGAGTGGAGGAGAGGAGCGGCCCTGCTGCATACTGATGGCAGCCGGAGAAGCCAGTAATTGGAGCTGCAGAGGAGAGGGGAGAGGAGGGCAAGCACTGGGAGATGATTGCTTTGTTTTCCTCTCCTTCCTGTCTGAGTTGCTCAAAACTCCTCCCCCCTCTCCCCCACCCAACACCCATCGCCTCCCCCCTCACTCTCGCTAAGTAGAGATATGGAGAAATTGAATAGAGATACTTGCTAATTGGTCTCTCACCGCTCGCTCAAAGGGGCCGTAAACATTCTTTTTTTGGGCCCCCATTGAAACTTATGAACGACGTGGGCCTGAAGAGACAGACGTGGTGAGCGTTGACTTCTGATGCCGTGTAGGTTTCGAACAAGGCGTGAAGGGACGACCGGTGTAGCTACAATTTCGGTCCCCCCTACAAAATCTGTCCCCCCACTTCCTACGTGATGACGTCACACGCTGCATATGCGAACGTCTCTTTAAAATATTTTTTATGGCTTAAAGAAACGTCAATAGAACGTTTACATGATACTCTTTACCACACATGAAACATTTATATTGACAAAAAGACGATCTTCGTCAAAATGATCACTTTCCGTTCTTTCATTTCCTGGAGTGGGAGTGTCCGCGCTACATGAGACGAAGCCGCTGATTGGCTGAAGCTGTTTTACTAATAATAACGCACAACTGTTCAATGCAATACAAACATTCAAGTTCCGAAATAATTCGCTTTTCAAATAACAAAAATGATAGAATATTCCCCTTTCAATAACTCATTCTACCGGTCTGTAGTTCGGATCATAAACGGTAATTATTTAGTTTTCATTACGATTTTTTTCCCCCGATTTAAATCAATCATTAAATGTACATTTATTACATTTAAGTTTAGTTATTGAAAGGGGAATATTCTATCATTTTTATTATTTGAAAAGCGAATTATTTCGGAACTCGAATATTTGTAGTGCATTGTACAGTTGTGCGTTAATATTAGTAAAACGGCTTCAGCCAATCAGCAGCTTCGTCACATGTAGTGCGGACACTTCCTGTGGAGTCAAAGTCACATGATCGTCAGACCAGTCTTTTGGTCAATATAAATGTTTTATGTGGTAAAAAGTATCATGTAAACGTTCTGTTGACGTTTCTTTAACCCACGAAAAAATATTTTTAAGAGACGTTCGCTTATGCAGCGTATGACGTCATCACGTAGGAAGTGGGGGGACCGATATTGTAGGGGGGACCGAATTTGTAGCTACACCGGCACCGTAACGTCATCTTCGTTAACCGCACGTAAGAAAAAAAACGTTCTCCGAAGAGCGGTCGTAACGACGCCATCAAAGCCGACTTCCGAAGGTTTCCTGTGATGCAAATCGGTCAGCGGTGTTTTTAATCTCAGCACATGGCAGCTGATTAAGCAAATTACCTTGACGAAGATGATGAAGGAGTGCAGGCTAACGGAGTGGCGAGCGCCGGCGTCTCCCCTGGCGTGGGCGCACGTCTCCGGGAAACGATGCTACATACATTAGAAGGAATTATGGTTCATTTGGTGGAGAGGTATGGAGTGGAGAGACGGAGACGGTATGTCGGCTTTGATACAAACAAGTGGTTTTTATCACAACGATGTGGTTACGTCTTCAATGCACGTCTATGAAAACTACTTCATCGACAGTCGTCTCCGGAACAGGAATTCCAGGGTCGTTTTTTCTGTCCAACATGTGACAGTTGTTGACTTTATGAGCTCATGTAGTGGCTGACGTTTCTTACTGACAAATATGGTTGACATCAACACACAAGAGTTGTCATGAAGCGGGAGTGTTAGGCCAATCCATTGTAATGTTGGTTCACATTAGTCTTTTTCTTGATCTTATTGTTTTGTGTTGTTATTCTTTTATTTTATTTCATCTGTGGGAAACGATTAAAACTTTTACAAGCTGGACCTCGAGTCAGGTTCGTACAAGAACAAGCGAAAAACTTTAAATACACTATGATTTTAACTTGGAATCCTAATGGTCAAGGATTAACAGGTTTAGTCAATCGTTCCACTGAACAATTACACTTGCTAATCCAATTTTTAGAACAATATTAGAACCATTACTATTCTTACTACGTTTTTTTTTTTTTTAACTTTTATAATAATATACATTTGAACTTGAAACTTGAAATATATATATATGTATATTTATTTATTTTTACAAAAAGAGGCAATATCCAGTTTTAAGAAGTAAATTCAAAGCAAACACTGCAGTTCATTAAGTGTCCAC